>NC_135258.1:22583938-22892824 GCF_964204865.1 Styela clava | reverse complement strand
AAACGCTGCTGTATTTGCACCGCAGGTGCGCGATAATTTCCGCTCATCACGGATGCTCAGTCAGCGCCTATGGCAATCGCCGTGGTTTCGACGATGGATGCAATAGCTGCAATTGTAGATGCATCCCCACCCTCCTTGAGGCGCACGAGCTCGTTGAAATGTTCCAGCGACTTCCCATCATGATCCACCGTCCGAAGACAAATCGCCCAGCATTGACTAGGATTTGTCGATCGTGATCAATTGCAACCTGACACTGGACGCAAATTCCAATCTGTTCCTGAACTTCTTCAGCCTTGCGCGATTTTTCAGCATTATCGGACTCTTCGATCTCATCATGGCCCCTGACCTATACGCCATTGTATGCGTACAAAATAATCGGTGAAATTTTAGAAGCATTTTTGAATATTCTCTGTTTAGGGAGACAACGGAAAATTGTTCAGCATCTTTTATACGCCTTTAACTTCCACTTCCTATAGTCTCCATAGTTTTATCTAGAGGTAGCCAACAGCAAGCATATGATCTGCACTGCTATCGTGCTTCTCCAGTCCACGGTTAGTTTCCACAGGCTTCGATCACGAAGACAATCCGCCAAATGCAAATGCAGACTCCGGTTTTTCCGTAGAAGTACTGACATTTTTGTAAGGGTAGAATATACTATCTGCGAGTACAATTATATTCCCTTTCTCTCTGTTTAGTTTTTTTAAATTTTATATATGCAACTGCTAATATATTGGCATTGGAGTGAAATAAAACATATTATCTGTGTTTTATTCCATTCCAAATACCTAGCGATACACACGAAAGAGCCACCGTTTAGCTAGATTCTCGGATACGTATATGAAGTCGAAGAAAGCTGTACTATTTTTAAGTATGAGGCTTGGCTCCGTTTTAGCCTGACTATATAATCTATTCACGTATTTTCCCAATTTTTGACTTTACAAGATGAATGCTTCGTAACTCACTTTTTGTCCTGCCAATAACGCTTCTTTGGTTAGTGGTGTTGTATGACAGCTGACAGAATGTATGTCGTATGTTGCTATGGCGCGCGGGCCGTAATTTGCCATGTGAGATCTAGATTTTAGATTCCAAATTTTACTAGATTGTGAACAAAATATCTAGATCTAGCTACAATACACCTCCAGCGACAGCCCCAATGTAGGGTAGTAAGTTGTGAATATTAGACTTTGAAAAAATATATTTGAATGGTTAGTAAAATCGACTAACTTCCCTCTCATTTATTATCGTTTTCAATCACCTGAATTCGCTACACTATCGGTTCTGTATGACGACATAATGAAGAAGTCGGAACGAATAAATTTTAGTTTCATTCAAGATAAACAGCGATATCCAAACTAGAGATGTACCGATACCACTTTTGTCGCCGATACCGATACCGATCCGATACCAGCTAAAAACGCCGATACCGATACGCCGATACTACAGAAAGGCCGATATTCCGATACCGATACTATGTAATTATTACTTAATTAAGGGTGTTGTGTACGGCAGACGGGTTAAAACAATGGTCTTTGAGCGTTGTTCTCAGTACACATCATTTCAGATCGAAAAAAAGATATATCACATAATATGAAACTAATGTTTGGTGTTTGCTTTAATTGATTAAGATAAATTATACAGTAACGCTAATATTCTCGGTGTTCAATTAGAAAACTCATAAGCCGGGATGTCCAATTTGAATTTAATGTTAATATCGCGACCTTCGAATATCGTTATTCGTGTTTAAAAGAATAACGAATAGCACCCACACATTCTTGCGCCGCCGTCCTACGTTCAAGCATTTTACAAATATTTTATTTCGTGGCTAATCGTAATCGTCGACGCAATAAGTCAAAGCCAACCTGAAAGAATATCAATCAGCACCGACAAAAAGAAGGCCTACTTATAACCGTCGAGGATGTTTTTTTACTTCACTATTTTATAATATTTTACAATTGCTATCATATATTTTGAGACAGTCTAGGACTAGGCGGTCATGTCTATATATCTATAAAGAAATTGTGTAGTTAAACAAAATTAAAAATAATACCTGCGTAGAGGAATTATTGTGTCGGAATTTAGTTTATCAATGTCGACAGACTAAATGACACTCGTACTCGTACGACAAACAGTCAGAATTTATACCCGTGCCAAAAGTCTATGTGCCGTTAATAAGAACCCCAATTCCACTGTATGATTTAAAAATGGGCTCCCAGTTGGCTTTGTTATATGCTGTGTTGATATATTTCTTCGTTATTACTATGTAATATTAAAAGTGTCAATATAAAAATTTGACAACGAAAATAGCCAAATTAGTTGGGCTAGTTTGGCTGATAAATAGCTAAAAACAATCCTATGCTCTCGCGGAGGTGGGGACATGTATGGCTCATAGCTCACGATCTATCCAGACAAAAAATAAATTAAAAAGTAGTATTCCAACTAATCTTTTAAAACATTCTGGGCCATATCAAAAAGATAAATATATCGGAAATATCGGCCTTAATCTAACCGATACCGATACATAGCCGATACCGAAAAAATGGCCGATATTACCGATACCCGATACCGATACATCGGTACATCTCTAATCCAAACTAGCGACCGCTCGTCTACGCATTACCTCACAAGTGTGAAGTCCAAAAACATGGATCCCTACAAGGAGGAGAAGAAGTCCAAGAAGATATACACTACAGAGAACAAACTTACAATAAAAGATGTGAGTTTAGCTTTTTTATTTAGGCCGTAACTTCCTGTACGCTGATAAGGGAGAAATTTATTGCTTTCACACAACGATAGTAATGTTTCGTTTGTTTTAGAATCGCTCAATACTTGAATACAAACTCATATCTGCAGGTTAGCATATATATCCTTCAAGTGCAATATCTTAGATATGTTTTATTTGAGACTATTTTGAAATCAGGAATTTTTATTCGTATTTTATTGCAAGATGTCACCATTGATTTCCTTTATCATATAATTATATTATGTTACGACTTAGCGACGAAATTATTAATTCGTTTAAACTAATGCATATTTGAATTATTTTGATTTATTCCAAACACCTTACGGTTATATGGTACTATCCACTCAATCGCATTACTGTGCAGAGATAATTTAATCCTGGGAAGTTGTTTTCGTTCGAACCAAAGGCTACGAGGCCAGCCTACATTGAACGCTAACAAAAACAGTAGTCGAGGCTTCTATCGCAAACTTGAAAATATATTTCTCTCCCAAAACCTATCCGTTTCTCAACGTACTTCGAGTTTGTAGACAGCAAATAATGTGCTAAGCTTATAACAAAACAGAAAAAAAATGAACGGATTTTTAATAAGATTTTTTTTTCTCCAAAAATGATAAGAAAACATATTATTTATTATTTCAGATCACGACTAACCCAATATAAGTATACTATGAACATCGTAGAACAATTGTATTAAGATAAGAATTCAATATAGCATTATATTATATAAAAGTTCGATACATTACCAAAAAAATATTTCACAATGGCTAACTGCTATAACCATTCATAGAAATCCTATTGAGCTGGGCCATTCCACTATCCAATACGAAATTATTCTCACCAATTTACAGCAAATGTATGATAAAGTTTCATATTGGATTGCGTTTCTAGATTAAAATCAAAGTCATTCCAAGCAACCTTGCAAGGTCTTAGTGATAGACTATTGCACCTGGAACAACATCCCACTATTAGTCAAACGTATTTATTTTTATTCAATTTCACTAAAAGGAATAACAGTATTATGGAACGAGGGGCGTTAGTCAGATTCATAGAATCCATGTCGAAGAGAGCAGTCAAATCATCAGAGTCAGTGACTGTTGTTGCCTAATGTAATGGCTGATCAACTCAATCGCAAATCAGTGGTTGTAGACCTTTGAAAACACGTCCACGAAATAAGTCATGTCCCAAATCAAAACGATTTATTCCCAGAATTTTGTACCATGAGTTTCTGTCCCAATAGCATTAAAATTAGAATCGGTATAATTTCTTGATAAACAGTCAACACGATGATACTTGAATAGGAATCGAGAGGGTTATCTCCTGAAACAATAAACTTAATCATTTATATATCAATTTTCATTTATATATTTCCGTTCAATCATTTTTAAGTACACATTACGGAACTTCGATTCTGATTTTCACAATGTCTTCGATAGTCATAGGATCAAGTATAGGGCAGCCTATAATTTGAGAGTTTTGTAACACAAATCATGTCATTTCGAAGTTATGGTGAGTTTCAAAAATTGGTATTCAAGTCACTTCTCGATTTACTACAAGAACTTTGTACGCTCTTCTTGTTTTGGTAAGTCCTACAGACTCAAGAACTAAAAATTAGGATATTTTCAAACACTGATCAGTTAACTCCGGTCAATTGATGTAGATTATTCATAAATTATGGGCCATAGGCTTATAAAAGCTTTTTTAATGTTCGTTATAAGGTTAGCACACAGTACAGAGAAGGTCATCAAACTTATCTTGTTATTTAAATATTTAAATTATATTCTTGAATACCTTATTTAAATTATATTCTTGTGTCAATTTACGCTGTCTCAATTGATATTGATATTTTGCATTTGTTATAAAGTACTAGAACGTTGTTAATACATCCCATTATAATAAATATTCAGCAAATTTCTTTGCTTAGACTTCTTTCGTACGAAATATCGACTTGAACTATTTGCTAGCTCACCTAATGACCCTCTCTTTAAATAGATACTTTCTGGATATTGTTTATACAAACTCTTTTGAAGCAAGCGAACACAAAAGTTTTTCGAGGTAAATTATCATAAGCTATTTGGTCTTGCTGCAGATATTTTGCAAGCGTGAAAATTCTGATTATACGGTCATTTATCAAAGTCCTACAGACTCAAGAACTAAAAATTAGGATATTTTCAAACACTAATCAGTTAACTCCGGTCAATTGATGTAGATTATTCATAAATTATGGGCCATAGGCTTATAAAAGCTTTTTTAATATTCGTTATAAGGTTAGCACACAGTACAGAGAAGGTCATCAAACTTATCTTGTTATTTAAATATTTAAATTATATTCTTGAATACCTTATTTAAATTATATTCTTGTGTCAATTTACGCTGTCTCAATATATAATTGATATTGATATTTTGCATTTGTTATAAAGTACTAGAACGTTGTTAATACATCCCATTATAATAAATATTCAGCAAATTTCTTTGCTTAGACTTCTTTCGTACGAAATATCGACTTGAACTATTTGCTAGCTCACCTAATGACCCTCTCTTTAAATAGATACTTTCTGGATATTGTTTATACAAACTCTTTTGAAGCAAGCGAACACAAAAGTTTTTCGAGGTAAATTATCATAAGCTATTTGGTCTTGCTGCAGATATTTTGCGAGCGTGAAAATTCTGATTATACGGTCATTTATCAAACGAGTAATCCTACTATCGCTATCTCTCTGTTTCAATTTTTTTCATTTTTTACCTATCTTCACCTGCTTGTGAATTTATTCTTTATGACATCATAACGAGAATATCGGTCAGAGACCGAAGACTTATCGATCGGAAGTTAGGGAATCCCCCAAAACAGCGCTCTTACTCCATAGTGACACCTTGTGTCCCATCACTAATTAATTCTGATTAATAACTCGCTAATTATACGACATAATTCGCCCGAAATCAATAGGCTTCTGGTCCGAGCTATGATGAATGCACATGCAAAATCTGGAGCAGATTTAATCTCGCTTTCGTGAGATATCGCGTGCATCTAACAGACAGACAGACAGACAGACAGACAAATACCTATCAACATACTTACCGATTAAAATCGATAAGTAATGAGTGGAACAAACATAATATAACCTTTTTTTTTATTCTAGAATCTAAAAACAAGTGATACACTGAAAGCACAGCTCACCTACCCGCATTTCCGACAAATGTGGAGTCTGAAAAAGACACCAAATTTCTTATGACGAAGAAGATCAACAAGATAAACAGAGAGAAAAAGTATAATAAAAGATGTGAGTTCAGCATTCTAATTAGTCTATTTTGTAACTCGGGAAGCCGATAAAGAAAGTTTTTTATCGATTTATCGGAGACATTTGACAACGCGTTCAATATGCAAGGGCTACTAAACTGAACGATTTATTATTATTAATTACAAGCAAAATGGCCCGGGTTCTTGTCTGTGTCTCAGCTTGGATGTCCCAATACAATTCAACATAGAACCATTGCAATTTTTTGAAAATACGACAACAAGATGATACATCAAATTGAATCTGGAGAGTTATCTGCTAAAACAATAAACATAATAAGCAACATATTGGCATATAATCATATACAGATTAAAATCATACAATGTATAAAGTATATAGATACCGTATATGTTCTGAGTCTTCACGCACTACAATTAGCGAAGTATACTCCAAAGTAACTTTAATTCAGCTTGTATGACTAAATTAGCAAACCTGCAGTGTTAGCCTACTATGCTAATTTGCTTATTATACAGTCTCAACCTGCAGCCAAAACTTGTTTTTCATTCGCAATTGAGAACGTTTATGTTGTTATTTTTAATACATACTGTTATTTCTTTCTGCTAACTCACGAATACTACGATCATGGGACACAAAAACACTGATTTACAACAAATACTAAGCCAGACTGAACCAAGTCGTCTGATCAGCGCGCTTCCAATTTAGCAATTATCGAGATTGATTGCAAAACTATGGACATACCACTTTGTTCCGTCAGATACGACCACATTGGCTGCCTAACACGTCAAATATCTTCATAAATAATATATGTCAGCGATTGTTAATCGATGTTCCGCAGAGCACTGGTGTTCCGTGATAGGCATTCAGGTGTTTCTTGGTCTTGATGCCTTTCTATTTGCCAGACCAGTAAATTTCCGTTCAGGTAGATGCAACCATGAGAGTCTCACAAGAATACTTTCTTTCTTGCGCTTCTCCAAGATTCGCCAGATACGCCCACATTGTCTGCGTGAAAACGTCAAACGTCATCGCAAATACCATATGTCAGTGATTATCAACCGATATTTCGCGTAACACTGATGTTCCGCGCCATGCGTTCGTGTATTTCGTGGGGTTAACGCTTTCCTATTTGCATGACCGTTAATTTCCGTTAAAGCATATATATATCCGTCAGTGCCTATGGCAACCGCCGGGGTTTCGGCGATGGAATTTTGATAATGAAATTTGACTTTGAAAAAATATATTTGAATGGTTAATAAAATCGACTAATCTTCACTCTCATTTATCATCGTTTTCAATCAACTGAATTTGCTATACTATTGGTTCTGTATGGCGACATAATGAACAGAACGGAACGAATAAATTTTGTTATTTTCATTCAAGATAACAAGCAATATCCAAACTAGCGACCATTCGTTTACCGCATCACGTCACAAGTGTGAAGTCCAATAACCTAAATTCCTACAAGGAGGAGAAGGAGGCCAGCAAGATATACACTATGTAGAGAACAAACTTACAAGAAAAGATGTGAGTTTAGATTTTTTATTTAGACCGTAACTTCATGTACGCTGATGAGGGAAAAATTTAATGCTTCCACACAACGATAGTAAAGTTTCGTTTGTTTTAGAATCACTCAATACTTGATCACAAGGTCCTATCTGTAGGTTAGTATATATATCTTTCAAGTGCAATATCTTAGATATGTTTTGTTTCAGACTATTTTGAAATCAGGAATTTTCATTCGTATTTTATTGCAAATTGTCACCATTGATTTTCTTTCTCATATATTTATATCATGTTACGACTTAGCGACGAACTTATGTACGAAGTTATTAATTCGTTTAAACTAGTGCATATTTGAATTATTTTGATTTATTCCAAACGGTTCCATTACATTTGAACCCACGTACATTTGAACCCATGACAATTGCACCTGTATGCTATTGCACCTATGGAATTTTTTTTGTTTCACGGATAGTTAAACCCATACTAACCCTAACCCATGGGTATTAGCACCCGCATATAGATTGAACCCGTGGATATACGCATGGGTTCAAATGTACATGGGTTCAAATGTACGGTCACCATTACAAACACATTACGGTTATATGGTAGTATCCACTCAAATGCGTTACTGTGCGAAAATAATTTAATCCTGGGAAGTTGTTTTTGTTCGAACCAAGGGCTACGAGGCCAGCCTACATTAAACTCTAACAAAAACAGTAGTCGAGGCTTCAATCGCAAACTTGAAAATAAATTTCTCTACCAAAACCTATCCGTTCCTCAACGTACTTCGAGTTTGTAGACAGCAAATATTGAGCCAAGCCTATAACAAAAAAGAAATAAATGAATAGATTTGATAAAAAAAAAATGTTTGCCAAAAATGATAAGAAAACTCAATAAATAATATTTCAGATCACCGCTAACCCAATATAAGTATATTATGAACATCGTAGAACAACTTTATTAAGATAAGAATTCAATATAGCATTTTATTATATAAAAGTTCAAAAGATTTCTAAAAAAACATTTGACAATTCATAGAAATCCTATTTGAGCTGGGCCATTCCACTACCCAATACGAAGTTATTCTCGCCAACTCACAGTAAATGTATGGTGAACTTTCGTATTGGATTGCGTTTCTACATTAAAATCAATATCATTCCAGGCAACCTTGCAAGGTCTCAGTGATAGACTATTGCACCTCGAACAACATCCCAGTATTATTAGTCAAAGGTATTTTTTTAAATTCAATTCCATTTATCCCATAATCTCGTACCTTGAGATTCTGTCCCATTGGAATAAAAATAAAATCGGTGTAATTTGTTGATAAACAGTTATGATAAAAGTTTTTTTAATTATTTGTTATAAGGTAATCACACAGTACACAGAAGGTTAAACTTGTCTTGGTAAATAAATATGATTTGTTTTTTAATTGCATCAGTTTCTATGCCTCACAGAGATTAGATTATATTCTTGAATTATCTTTTTGTGTCAATTTACGTTGTCTCAATTTTTAATTGATATTGAACTGTGGAGTTTTGCATTTCCAATAAAGTATTAGAATGTCCTTAATGCATTCTATTATCTTAAATATTCAGCAAATGTCTTCAATTAGACTTCTGTGGTAAGGATGATCGACTTGAACAACTTGTTAGATCACCTAATGGCCCCTTCTTCAAATAGATACTTTTTGTTATATTCTTTATACAAACTCGCCACAAGCTGGCGAACATTGAGATTTTCATGGTAAATGATCACTAGCTATTTGGTCTTGCTGCAGATATTTTGCGAGCGTGAAAATTTCCGATTCTACAGGCACATATATAACGCGAGTAATCGTACCATCGATATCTCTCTGCTTAGATTATTTTTAATTCTTCATCTTCTTGTGAATATATGCTTTATGACATCATAATGAGTGAGACAAAACATAATATAACATAATATAACATTCCAGAATCTAGAAAACAAGCGATACACTGAAAGGACAGCTCCATCCACCCTATTTCGACGAATGTGAGGTCTGAACAAGATATAAAACTCCTATCATAGAGAAGATCAACAAGATAAACAGAGAGGAAAAGGATAATGAGATATGTGAGTTCAGCTTTCTAATTAGTCTTCTTTGAACCTTTCGGGAAGCTGATAAAGAAAGCTTTTCATCCGTTTCATCGGTTTATCGGAGACTTTTGACAACCCGCCTAATATGCAAGGAATGATAAACTAAACGATTTATTATTGTTAATCACAAACAAAATGACCCGGCTTCTTGTCTGTGCCTCAGCTTGATGTGACATAGAATTCGCCTTAGAACTTGTTCATTGGGAAGGTTATCTGCTAAAACAATAAACATAATCAGCACATAACATATTGGCATAAAAGTATATACAGGTTGAAATCATACATAATATAAGTATATACATACCCTATGTTCTGATTCTTCACGCAATACAGCCATGCGAAGTATACTCCAAAGTAACTTTAATTCAGCTTGTATGACTAAAGTAGCAAATCTGCAGTGTTAGCCTACTATGCTAATTTGCTTATTATACAGTCCCAACCTGTCGAGTCGAGAATTGTGTTTTATTCGCAATTTAGAATAAGTTAAAACTTTTATACATACATATTGTATACTTTCCTCTCACTCAAGAATACTACAACCAATACTGAACACCAAAACGCTGACTTACACCAAATACTAAGCCTGACTGAACCAAATAGTCTGATCCGCGCGCTTTCAATTTTGCAATTATCGAGATTGATTGCTAAACTATCAAAATACCACTTTGTTCCGTCAGATACGCCCACGTTGGCTGCGTAATACGTCAAACGTCTTCATCGATAACATACCTCAGCCATTGTCAAGCGATGTTTCGCGGAACACTGGTGTTTCGTGAGGGGCATTCAGGTGTTTCTTGGTCTTGGCACCTTTCTATTTGCAAGACCGTTAATTCCTGCCTGTTTTGAGAAACAATTGAAACGAGGTTCTGCCGCTGTCTATTTTTGCTTTTAATTAAAGTCACAGCAGAGTGCCCATGTCACTGTGCACAGAGCCATGGAGATGCAAATGACAAGATAATTTTTGATGGATTTTGCACCGATGATGGAATTGAGTTATAGAGATATATGATTGTATAGAGTTATGATTGAGTTATAAGCAGATAGCCAAAACTCGTCCAAACTTGTTTTTCTGTTAGCCTAAATTACTGCGCACGTCAACATGGTGGAAGTTGGACAGCTTGTTTACAAATACATTATGACAAAACAGTGCAATTACAACGTGACAATTGCCCTTATTCAATCGTATGCAAATGCAGTAATATTACCATTCTAATACTCAAGTTTTACAGGATTGCCCGTTGTATGCATGCCTTGGTGTATAACCAATAGCTCTTTTTCTAAAATTGGGAAAAGATCCGCGGCAGAACTGATAATATCTTGCGCCACACTAGTGTGCCCCGGCATACAGTTTGAGAAACGCTGCTGTATTTGCACCGCAGGTGCGCGATAATTTCCGCTCATCACGGATGCTCAGTCAGCGCCCATGGCAATCGCCGTGGTTTCGACGATGGATGCAATAGCTGCAATTGTAGATGCATCCCCACTCTCCTTGAGGCGCACAAGCTCGTTGAAATGTTCCAGTGACTTCCCATCATGATCCACCGTCCGAAGACAAATCGCCCAGCATTGACTAGGATTTGTCGATCGTGATCGATTGCAACCTGACACTGGTCGCAAATTCCAATCTGTTCCTGAACTTCTTCAGCCATAGCTCAGACTCTTTCTTTGCGCGATTTTCCAGCATTATCGGACTCCTCGATCTCATCATGGCCCCTGACCTATACGCCATTGTATGCGTACAAAATAATCGGTGAAATTTTAGAAGCATTTTTGAATATTCTCTGTTTAGGGAGACAACGGAAAATTGTTCAGCATGTTTTATACGCTCTTAACTTCCACTTCCAATAGTCTCCATAGTTTTATCTAGAGGTAGCCAACAGCATATGATCTGCACTGCTATCGTGCTTCCCCAGTCCACGGTATGTTTCCACAGGCTTCGATCACGAAGACAATCCGCCAAATGCAAATGCAGACTCCGATTTTTCCGTAGAAGTACTGACATTTTGGTAAGGGTAGAATATACTATCTGCGAGTACAATTATATTCCCTTTCTCTCTGTTTAGGTTTTTTTATTTTATATATCAAACTGCAACTGCTAATATATTGGCATTGGAGTGAAATAAAACATATAATCTGTGTTTTATTCCATTCAAAATACCTAGCGATACACACGAAAGAGCCACCGTTTAGCTAGATTCTCGGATACGTATATGAAGTCGAAGAAAGCTGTACCATTTTTTAAGTATGAGGCTTGGCTCCGTTTTAGCCTGACTATATAATCTATTCACGTATTTTCCCAATTTTTGACTTTACAAGATGAATGCTTCGTAACTCACTTTTTGTCCTGCCAATAACGCTTCTTTGGTTAGTGGTGTTATATGACAGCTGACAGAATGTATGTCGTATGCTGCTATGGCGCGCGGGCCGTAATTTGCCATGTGAGATCTAGATTTTAGATTCCAAATTTTACTAGATTGTGAACAAAATATCTAGATCTAGCTACAATACACCTCCAGCGACAGCCCCAATATAGGGTAGTAAGCTGTGAATATTAGACTTTGAAAAAATATATTTGAATGGTTAGTAAAATCGACTAATCTTCCCTCTCATTTATTATCGTTTTCAATCACCTGAATTCGCTACACTATCGGTTCTGTATGACGACATAATGAACAAGTCGGAACGAATAAATTTTATTTTTATTCAAGATAATAAGCGATATCCAAACTAGCGACCGCTCGTCTACGCATTACCTCACAAGTGTGAAGTCCAAGAACCTGGATTCCTACAAGGAGGAGAAGAAGTCCAAGAAGATATACACTACAGAGAACAAACTTACAAGAAAAAATGTGAGTTTAGCTTTATTATTTAGGCCGTAACTTCCTGTACGCTGATAAGGGAGAAATTTATTGCTTTCACACAACGATAGGAATGTTTCGTTTGTTTTAGAATCACTCAATACTTGAATACAAACTCATATCTGCAGGTTAGCATATATATCCTTCAAGTGCAATATCTTAGATATGTTTTATTTGAGACTATTTTGAAATCAGGAATTTTTATTCGTATTTATTGCAAATCTTGTCACCATTGATTTCCTTTATTATATATTATGTTACGACTTAGTGACGAACTTATGTACGAAGTTATTATTCCGTTTAAACTAGTGCATATTTGAATTATTTTGATTGATTCCAATTGCATTACGGTTATATGGTAGTTTCCACTCAATCGCGCTACTGTGCAGAGATAATTTAATCCTGGGAAGTTGTTTTTGTTCGAACCAAGGGCTACGAGGCCAGCCTACATTAAACGCTAACAAAAACAGTAGTCGAGGCTTCTATCGCAAACTTGAAAATATATTTCTCTCCCAAAACCTATCCGTTACTCAACGTACTTCGAGTTTGTAGACAGCAAATATTGTGCCAAGCATATAACAAAATAGAAAAAAAAATGAACAGATTTAATAAGATATTTTTTTTCCAACATGATAAGAAAACATATTATTTATTATTTCAGATCACGACTAACCCAATATAAGTATACTATGAACATCGTAGAACAATGGTATTAAGATAAGAATTCAATATAGCATTATATTGTATAAAAGTTCGATACATTCCCAAAAAAATATTTGACAATGGCTAGCTGCTATAACCATTCATAGAAATCCTATTTGAGCTGGGCCATTCCACTACCCAATACGAAATTATTCTCGCCAACTCACAGTAAATGTATGGTAAACTTTCGTATTGGATTGCGTTTCTACATTAAAATCAATATCATTCCAGGCAACCTTGCAAGGTCTCAGTGATAGACTATTGCACCTCGAACAACATCCCAGTATTATTAGTCAAAGGTATTTTTTTTAAATTCAATTCCATTAAAAATGCGTCACTAGAAGTGATAACAGTAATATTGAACGAGTGGCGTTAGTCAGATTCAGAGAATCCATGTCGAAGAGAGCAGTCAAATCATCAGAGTCAGTCAGTGACTGTTGCTGCCTAATGTAATGGCTGATCAACTCAAACCCAAATCAGTGGTTGTAGACCTTAGAAAACAAGCCCAAGAAATAAATTATGTGCCAAACCTAAATGATTTATTCCCATAATCTCGTACCTTGAGATTCTGTCTCAATGGCATTAAAATTAGAATCGATGTAATTTGTTGATAAACAATCAACAAGATGATACTTGAATAGGAATCGGGAGAGTTATCTCCTGAAACAATAAACTTAATCATTTATATATCATTTTTCATCTACATATTTCCATTCAATCATTTTTAAGTACACATTACGAAACTGCGGTTCTGTTTTTTTCCCCATGTCTTCAACAGTCATAAGATCAAGTATAGGGCAGCCTATAATTTGAGAATTTTGTAACACAAATCCTGACATTTCGAAGTTATGGTGAGTTTCAAAAATTGGTATTCAAGTCATTTCTTGATTTACTACAAGAACTTTGTACGCTCTTTGTGTTTTGGTAAGTCCTACAGACTCAAGAACTAAAAATTAGGATATTTTCAAACACTGATCAGTTAACTCCGGTCAATAGATGTAGATTATTCATGAATTATGGGCCATAGGCTTATAAAAGCTTTTTTAATATTCGTTATAAGGTTAGCACACAGTACACAGAAGGTCATCAAACTTATCTTGTTATTTAAATTATATTCTTGAATACCTTCTTGTGTCAATTTACGCTGTCTCAATTTGTAATTGATATTGATATTTTGCATTTGTTATAAAGTACTAGAACGTTGTTAATACATCCCATTATAATAAATATTCAGCAAATTTCTTTGCTTAGACTTCTTTCGTACGAATTATCGACTTGAACTATTTGCTAGCTCACCTAATGACCCTCTTTTCAAATAGATACTTTTTGTGATATTGTTTATACAAACTCTCTTGAAGCAAGCGAACACAAAAGTTTTTCGAGGTAAATTATCATAAGCTATTTGGTCTTGCTGCAGATATTTTGCAAGCGTGAAAATTCTGATTATACGGTCATTTATCAAACAAGTAATCCTACTATCGCTATCTCTCTGTTTCAACTTTTTTTTATTTTTTATCTATCTTCACCTGCTTGTGAATTTATTCTTTATGACATCATAACGAGAATATGGGTCAGAGATCGAAGACTTATCGATCGAAAGTTAGGGGATTCCCGAAACAGCGCTCTTACTCCATAGTGACTCCTTGTGTCCCATCAATAATTAATTCTGATTAATAACTCGCTAATTATACGACACAATTCGCCCAAAATCAATAGGCTCCAGGTCCGAGATATGATGAATGCACATGCAAAATCTGGAGCAGATTTAATCCCGCTTTCGTGAGATATCGCGTGCATCTAACAGACAGACAGACAGACAAATACCTATCAACATACTTACCGATGAAAATCGATAAGTAATGAGTGGAACAAACATAATATAACCTTTTTTTTTTATTCTAGAATCTAAAAACAAGCGATACACTGAAAGCACAGCTCACCTACCCGCATTTCCGACAAATGTGGAGTCTGAAAAAGACACCAAATCTCTTATGACGAAGAAGATCAACAAGATAAACAGAGAGAAAAAGTATAATAAAAGATGTGAGTTCAGCATTCTAATTAGTCTATTTTGTAAATTTCGGGAAGCCGATAAAGAAAGTTTTTTATCGGTTTATCGGAGACATTTGACAACGCGTTCAATATGCAAGGGCTACTAAACTAAACGATTTATTATTATTAATTACAAGCAAAATGGCCCGGCTTCTTGTCTGTGTCTCAGCTCGGATGTCCCAATACAATTCAACATAGGACCGTTGAAATTTTTTGAAAATACGACAACAAGATGATACATCAAATTGAATCTGGAGAGTTATCTGCTAAAACAATAAACATAATAAGCAACATATTGGCATAAAATCATTTACAGATTGAAATCATACAATATATACAGTATATAGATACCGCATATGTTCTGAGTCTTCAGCGAAGTATATTCCAAAGTAACTTTAATTCAGTTTGTATGACTAAATTGGCAAACCTGCAGTGTTAGCCTACTATGCTAATTTGCTTATTATACAGTCTCAACCTGCAGCCAAAACTTGTTTTTCATTCGCAATTGAGAACGTTTATGTTGACCTCAAGTTAGATTTTTAATACATACTGTTATTTCTTTCTGCTAACTCACGAATACTACAATCATTGAACACAAAAACACTGATTTACAACAAATACTAAGCCAGACTGAACCAAGTCGTCTGATCAGCGCGCTTCCAATTTAGCAATTATCGAGATTGATTGCAAAACTATGGACATACCACTTTGTTCCGTCAGATACGACCACATTGGCTGCCTAACACGTCAAATATCTTCATAAATAATATATGTCAGCGATTGTTAAGCGATGTTCCGCGGAGCACTGGTGTTCCGTGATAGGCATTCAGGTGTTTCTTGGGCTTTATGCCTTTCTATTTGCCAGACCAGTAAATTTCCGTTCAGGTAGATGCAACCATGAGAGTCTCACAAGAATACTTTCCTTCTTGCGCTTCTCCAAGATTTGCTAGATACGCCCACATTGTCTGCGTGAAAACGTCAAACGTCATCGCAAATAACATATTATGTCAGTGATTATCAACCGATATTTCGCGTAACACTGATGTTCCGCGCAATGCGTTCGTATATTTCGTGGGGTTAACGCTTTCCTATTTACATGACCGTTAATTGCCGTTAAAGCATATATGTAGTCATGAGAGGCCCACCAGGGTGCTTTCGTTTTGCGCAATATATAAAAGATATCTCCGTGGTTTCCACTAAAAATTTTTTTGAATCGTCTTAGCGATTACGTACTGGCCGGCAGTGACCGTTTTGATGTAATGTACCATAACTAAAATAAGTCCGTGGGCATCACAAAGTTGCGTGCAACACGAGAGGATGCTTTCCCTGTATTTGCATTGCGGGTCCGCGTTAATATCCGTTCATTACCGGTGCTCCGTCAGCGCCTATGGCAACCGCCGGGGTTTCGGCGATGGAATTTTGACAATGAAATTTGACTTTGAAAAAATATATTTGAATGGTTAATAAAATCGACTAATCTTCCCTCTCATTTATCATCGTTTTCAATCAACTGAATTTGCTATACTATTGGTTCTGTATGGCGACATAATGAACAAAACAGAACGAATAAATTTTGTTATTTTCATTCAAGATAACAAGCAATATCCAAACTAGCGACCGCTCGTTTACCGCATCACGTCACAAGTGTGAAGTCCAATAACCTAAATTCCTACAAGGAGGAGAAGGAGGCCAGCAAGATATACACTATGCAGAGAACAAACTTACAAGAAAAGATGTGAGTTTAGCTTTTTTATTTAGACCGTAACTTCCTGTACGCTGATGAGGGAGAAATTTAATGCTTCCACACAACGATAGTAAAGTTTCGTTTGTTTTAGAATCACTCAATACTCGATCACAAGGTCATATCTGTAGGTTAGTATATATATCTTTCAAGTGCAATATCTTAGATATATTTTGTTTCAGACTATTTTGAAATCAGGAATTTTCATTCGTATTTTATTGCAAATTGTCACCATTGATTTTCATATAATTATATTATTTTACGACTTAGCGACGAACTTATGTACGAAGTTATTAATTCGTTTAAACTAGTGCATATTTGAATTATTGTGATTTATTCCAAACACATTACGGTTATATGATAGTATATACTCAATCGCGTTACTGTGCGAAAATAATTTAATCCTGCGAAGTTGTTTTTGTTCGAACCAAAGGCTACGCGGCCAGCCTACATTAAACTCTAACAAAAACAGTAGTCGAGGCTTCTATCGCAAACTTGAAAATATATTTCTCTCCCAAAACCTATCCGTTCCTCAACGTACTTCGAGTTTGTAGACAGCAAATAATGTGCCAAGCCTATAACAAAATAGAAAATAATGAATAGATTTGATAAAAAAAAAATGTTTGCCAAAAATGATAAGAAAATTCAATAAATAATATTTCAGATCACCGCTAACCCAGTAAAAGTATATTATGAACATCGTAGAACAACTTTATTAAGATAAGAATTCAATATAGCATTTTATTATATCTCATTATATCTTATTATTTTGTTAAACTTATCTTGGTAAATAAATATGATTTGGTTTTTAATTGCATCAGTTTCTATGCCTCACAGAGATTAGATTATATTCTTGAATTATCTTTTTGTGTCAATTTACGTTGTTTCAATTTTTAATTGATATCGAACTGTGAAGTTTTGCATTTCCAATAAAGTATTAAAATGTCTTTAATGCATCCTATTATCTTAAATATTCAGCAAATGTCTTCAATTGGACTTCTGTGGTAAGGATGATCGACTTGAACAACTTGTTAGATCACCTAATGGCACCTTCTTCAAATAGATACTTTTTGTTATATTCTTTATACAAACTCGCCACAAGCTGGCGAACATTGAGATTTTCGTGGTAAATTATCACTAGCTATTTGGTCTTGCTGCAGATATTTTGCGAGCGTGAAAATTTCCGATTCTACAGGCACGTATATAACGCGAGTAATCGTACCATCGATATCTCTCTGCTTAGATTATTTTTAATTCTTCATCTTCTTGTGAATATATGCTTTATGACATCATAATGAGTGAGACAAAACATAATATAACATGTGTTCTTTTTATTCCAGAATCTGGAAAACAAGCGATACACTGAAAGGACAGCTCCATCTACCCTATTTTTCGACGAATGTGGAGTCTGAACAAGATATAAAACTCTTATGATAGAGAAGATCAACAATATAAACAGAGAGGAAAAGGATAATAAAATATGTGAGTTCAGCTTTCTAATTAGTCTTCTTTGAACCTTTCGGGAAGCTGATAAAGAAAGCTTTTCATCCGTTTCATCGGTTTATCGGACACTTTTGACAACCCGCCTAATAGTCAAGGAATAATAAACTAAACGATTTATTATTAATAATCACAAACAAAATGACCCGGCTTCTTGTCTGTGCCTCAGCTTGATGTGACATAGAATTCGCCTTAGAACTGGTTCATTGGGAAGGTTATCTGCTAAAACAATAAACATAATCAGCACATAACATATTGGCATAAAAGTATATACCGGTTGAAATCATACATAATATAAGTATATCCACTTAACGACGACGGGGTCGTTTTCGGGACATTGACTTTATTGCACCCCATAGTACGAACCAGGATAGCTAGAGAGAAAGCGGCGATTGTCCCGAAATCGTCTGTACCCACTCTCTCGTTTGAGCCTATTTAGCGCCACCAAATGTTTCATATTTTGTGGTCAGCCATCTTTGTTTACATTGATGTCGGTTGAAATGTGATGTCGGTAGCAGTCGGATTTCGTCGTCTTTTTTGGGGTATAAAGCTTTACCCCAGAGAGTCGAAAAAAATCACAGTAAGAGGCCGTTATGTGTACTTTCATTTGGTAAAAAGAGTTTTGCCTAACAATTAGTTGTTTACTGCTGACGCCAGTTTTCCCAACTGTCACTAAATCGTCCCATCCGTCCATGTTTTGCAGTTTAAGTTGTCTTTCATAAACCAAGACACTTGAAATTGAAGAGCAGAAATATAATATGTTTTAAGTATGTGTAACTCTGTTATCGAAATTTATATATAGTGATGTTTAATTAGTTAAAATATGTCTTTCCCTCTAAACCTGATAATATTTTGATCAAGTTTTGCTTCTGATATTGACTGGCTAAAGCCTAAAGTAATGATAATATTTTGATCAAGATTTGCTTCTGATATTGACTGGCTAAAGTAATATGCAGGAATTTCTTCAAATTGTTTAGTGGTAGAAGTAATTTATTCAAATAATGAAAAATGGATGAGAAGGAGAATTGGAGAATCCGCTTTCCACCTAGTGGGGATGTTAGCGAAGACAGTGACTGCAGCAGTAGCGAAGATGAATATGTACCACCGAAAAAGATTAGAGACTATGCCTTGTTGTCAGAAAGTTCAGATGACGAAGCTGCTAGTCAGTATATATCCATTGACCAGGGAGGAGAAAGTGATCAGGAAGCAAGAGGGTCAGGCGAGATGTCAGTTTCTTCCGTGGTTGAAGTCGAGGTGTGTATTGGAATCAATATCCCACGTAGGAAGCCCGTATGGAGGATTGTACAGGAAAGTGACCCAGAATCAGCACGAGAGCTGCCTGCATGGAAAGGCCGTGAGTATGAATCGGAAACAGTGCGACTGTGCGAGCACCAATTGAATATTTCAAATATTTTTTTAGACTCGGATGTAATGCACCAAATAGTTGCGGAAACCAATATTTATGCGAGCCAAAGCGATCCCTCCAAACAACTAAACCTTACAATTCCAGAAATGGAGAAGTTTCTTGGTTGTGTCGTTTACATGTCTATTTTTCGTCTACCGAGAACACGTATGTTTTGGGCTGTGGAAACAAAGTTAACTGCGTTGCCGATGTAATGACCCGTGATCGATGGGAAAGAATAAAAAAGAAGCTCCATTTCAATAACAACGATTTACTTCATGGCGATTCTGATGTTCGACAAGATCGATTGTTTAAAATCAGACCCCCGTTAGAAATGCTTAAAAGCAAAATTCAAATCACTGCATCAAGAGCAAGTTTTATGTATCGACGAGCAGATGGTTCCGTTTACTGGGAGGTCAGGGCTGAAACAATATCTTCCCAAAAAGCCCCACAAATGGGGGTATAAAATCTTTATGTTGTGTGGAACAGATGGTTTGGTACACAACTTTGAAATATATACAGGAAAGATACATCCTGTTTCTGGTTACCCTGATCTCGGAGCTAGTGCTAACATAGTCATCAAACTGACCGATAATGTGGAGAATGATGTGAATCACATACTCTGTTTTGACAATTGGTTTACGTCCATACCTTTGATGTCCGTTCTCGCCAAAAGGAAGATCTATTGTATAGGGACGGCGAGACAAAATCGGTTATTGGGATGCGAGCTGGAATCTGACAAAGATTTGAAAAATAGAGGACGGGGATGTTATCAGGAAAAGACGTCATGTGTTGAGGACACTGAAATAAGAGCTGTGAAGTGGTATGATAAACGAAGTGTAACTATTGCCAGTTCTTTTGCCAGCGCCATGCCCACATCAGAAGTCCGAAGATGGGACAACGTCACGAAACAGCACATAATGGTGACTCGTTCTTTTATGGTAGATTTTTATAACCGTAGCATGGGAGGCGTAGACTTGTTAGATGCGCTTATAGCCTACTATAGAATACGCATTCGGTCAAAAAAGTACTACCTGAGGATATTCTTCCACCTGGTTGATTTGGCTATTGTAAACAGCTGGATCCTATACAGAAGAGATTGTGAGTCCCTGGGAGTTGCGAGTAACAAGCAGCGAGATCTTTTATCGTTCCGAAGTTCGGTGGCAGAATCTCTTTGCAAGCTTGGGAAAATATCGACTCTGCTTAAGCGAGGCAGGCCATTGTCTACTACCCCACCACGAATCAGAAGAATAGCTACTCCACATCCCAACAATGAGGTTAGAACCGACGCCACTGGCCATTGGCCTGTGGTAGAAGCTAAGAGACAGCGATGTCGTTTCCCTGGGTGTGATAGCAAGCCGGTAATCAGATGTACCAAATGTGGAGTATATTTATGCTTAAACAAAGCCAAAAATTGCTTTGCGTGGTACCATGGCGAATATTAATGACCAACAGTACGGTCCACTGAACATTTTCTGTTGTCCGATTTCGTTTATTTTGAATTGAATTTGTTATATTTCCATTCGTATCAGTCGCAATACGTGTGAGTATTGACACAATAAATTCATCACGTGGACGAGTGTATCGATTTCGTGACAAAATTTTTTCTCCCAAATGGGGGGTAAAATAAAAAAAATAAGTTTGAATTCGTATTCTACGGCCTTGAATTAGCAAATAACCGAAGCGGCGATTTTTTTCTCTCAGCGGATCATAATTCCGGCATTAAGTGGATAAACATACCGTATGTTCTGAATCTTCACGCAATACAGCCATGCGAAGTATACTTCAAAGTAACTTTAATTCAGCTTGTATGACTAAAGTAGCAAATCTGCAGTGTTAGCCTACTATGCTAATTTGCTTATTATACAGTCCCAACCTGCAGTCGAGAATTGTGTTTTATTCGCAATTGAGAATAAGTTATAACATTATACATACATATTGTATACTTTCCTCTCACTCAAGAATACTACAACCAATAATGAACACCAAAACACTGACTTACACCGAATACTAAGCCAGACTGAACCAAATAGTCTGATCCGCGCGCTTTCAATTTTGCAATTATCGAGATTGATTGCTAAACTATCAAAATACCACTTTGTTCCGTCAGATACGCCCACATTGGCTGCGTAATACGTCAAACGTCTTCATCGATAACATACCTCAGCCATTATCAAGCGATGTTCCGCGGAACACTGGTGTTTCGCGAGGGGCATTCAGGTGTTTCTTGGTCCTGGCACCTTTCTATTTGCAAGACCGTTAATTCCTGCCTGTTTTGAGAAACAATTGAAACGAGGTTCTGCCGCTGTCTATTTTCGCTTTTAATTAAAGTCACAGCAGAGTGCCCATGTCATTGTGCACAGAGCCATGGAGATGCAAATGACAAGATAATTTTTGATGGATTTTGCACCGATGATGGAATTGAGTTATAGAGATATATGATTGTATAGAGTTATGATTGAGTTATAAGCAGACAGCCAAAACTCGTCCAAACTTGTTTTTCTGTTAGCCTAAATTATTGCGCACTTCAACATGGTGGAAGTTGGACAGCTTGTTTACAAATACATTATGACATAACAGTGCAATTACGACGTGACAATCGCCCTTATTCAATCATATGCAAATGCAGTAATATTACCAGTCTAATACTCAAGTTTTACAGGATTGCTCGTTGTATGCATGCTTTGGTGTATAACCAATAGCTCTTTTTCTAAAATTTGAAAAAGATCCGCGGCAGAACTGATAATATCTTGCGCCACACTAGTGTGCCCCGGCATACAGTTTGAGAAACGCTGCTGTATTTGCACCGCAGGTGCGCGATAATTTCCGCTCATCACGGATGCTCAGTCAGCGCCTATGGCAATCGCCCTGGTTTCGACGATGGATGCAATAGCTGCAATTGTAGATGCATCCCCACTCTCCTTGAGGCGCAAGAGCTCGTTGAAATGTTCCAGCGACTTCCCATCATGATCCACCGTCCGAAGACAAATCGCCCAGCATTGACTAGGATTTGTCGATCGTGATCGATTGCAACCTGACACTGGACGCAAATTCCAATCTGTTCCTGAACTTCTTCAGCCATAGCTCAGACTCTTTCCTTGCGCGATTTTTCGGCATTATCGGACTCTTCGATCTCATCATGACCCCTGACCTATACGCCATTGTATGCGTACAAAATAATCGGTGAAATTTTAGAAGCATTTTTGAATATTCTCTGTTTAGGGAGACAACGGAAAATTGTTCAGCATGTTTTATACGCCTTTAACTTGCACTTCCTATAGTCTCCATAGTTTTATCTAGAGGTAGCCAACAGCATATGATCTGCACTGCTATCGTGCTTCCCCAGTCCACGGTTAGTTTCCACAGGCTTCGATCACGTAAACAATCCGCCAAATGCAAATGCAGGCTCCGATTTTCCCGTAGAAGTACTGAAATTTTGGTAAGGGTAGAATATACTATCTGCGAGTACAATTATATTCCCTCTCTCTCTGTTTTTTTTTTTTATATTTTATATATCAAACTGCAACTGCTAATATAACGGCATTGGAGTGAAATAAAATATATAATCTGTGTTTTATTCCATTCCAAATACCTAGCGATACACACGAAAGAGCCACCGTTTAGCTAGATTCTCGGATACGTATATGAAGTCGAAGAAAGCTGTACCATTTTTTAAGTATGAGGCTTGGCGGGCGCGGGCCGTAATTTGCCATGTGAGATCTAGATTTTAGATTCCAAATTTTACTAGATTGTGGACAAAATATCTAGATCTAGCTACAATACACCTCCAGCGACAGCCCCAATGTAGGGTAGTAAGCTGTGAATATTAGACTTTGAAAAAATATATTTGAATGGTTAGTAAAATCGACTAATCTTCCCTCTCATTTATTATCGTTTTCAATCACCTGAATTCGCTACACTATCGGTTCTGTATGACGACATAATGAACAAGTCGGAACGAATAAATTTTATTTTCATTCAAGATAAACAGCGATATCCAAACTAGCGACCGCTCGTCGCCGAATATCCAAGAATATATTACACTACAGAGAACAAACTTACAATAAAAGATGTGAGTTTAGCTTTTTATTTAGGCCGTAACTCCCTGTACGCTGATAAGGGAGAAATTTATTGCTTTCACACAACGATAGTAATGTTTCGTTTGTTTTAGAATCACTCAATACTTGAATACAAACTCATATCTGCAGGTTAGCATATATATCCTTCAAGTGCAATATCTTAGATATGTTTTATTTCAGACTATTTTGAAATCAGGAATTTTTATTCGTATTTATTGCAAATCTTGTCACCATTGATTTCCTTTATTATATATTATGTTACGACTTAGCGACGAACTTATGTACGGAGTTATTATTTCGTTTAAACGAGTGCATATTTGAATTATTTTGATTGATTCCAAACACATTACGGTTACATGGTAGTATCCAATCAATCGCGTTACTGTGCGAAAATAATTTAATCCTGGGAAGTTGTTTCTGTTCGAACCAAAGGCTACGAGGCCAGCCTACATTAAACGCTAACAAAAACAGTAGTCGAGGCTTCTATCGCAAACTTGAAAATATATTTCTCTCCCAAAACCTATCCGTTACTCAACGTACTTCGAGTTTGTAGACAGCAAATAATGTGCCAAGCTTATAAGAAAATAGAAAAAAAATGAACAGATTTAATAAGATTTTTTTTTCCAAAAATGATAAGAAAACATATTCTTTATTATTTCAGATCACGACTAACCCAATATAAGTATACTATGAACATCGTAGAACAATTGTATTAAGATAAGAATTCAATATAGCATTATATTATATAAAAGTTAGATACATTACAAAAAAAATATTTGACAATGGCTAAATGCTATAGCCATTCATAGAAATCCTATTTGAGCTGTGCCATTCCACTACCCAATACGAAATTCTTCTCACCAACTCACAGCAAATGTATGATAAAGTTTCATATTGGATTACGTTTCTGGATTAAAATCAAAATTATTCCAGGTCTTAGTGATAGACTATTGCACCTGGAACAACATCACACTATTAGTCCAACGTATTTTGTTTTCATTCAATTTCACTAAAATGATTAACAGTATTAGGGAACGAGTGGCGTTAGTCAGATTCATAGAATCCATGTCGAAGAAAGCAGTCAAATCATCAGAGGCAGTGACTGTTGTTGCCTAATGTAATGGCTGATCAACTCAATCGCAAATCAGTGGTTGTAGACCTTTGAAAACACGTCCACGAAATAAGTCATGTCCCAAATCAAAACGATTTATTCCCAGAATTTTGTACCACGAGTTTCTGTCCCAATAGCATTAAAATTAGAATCGGTATAATTTCTTGATAAACAGTCAACACGATGATACTTGAATAGGAATCGAGAGGGTTATCTCCTGAAACAATAAACTTAATCATTTATATATCCTTTTTCATTTATATATTTCCGTTCAATCATTTTTAAGTACACATTACGGAACTTCGGTTCTGATTTTCACAATATCTTCGATAGTCATAGGATCAAGTATAGGGCAGCCTATAATTTGAGAATTTTGTAACACAAATCATGTCATTTCGAAGTTATGGTGAGTTTCAAAAATTGGTATTCAAGTCACTTCTCGATTTACTACAAGAACTTTGTACGCTCTTCGTGTTTTGGTAAGTCCTACAGACTCAAGAACTAAAAATTAGGATATTTTCAAACACTGATCAGTTAACTCCCGCCAATTGATGTAGATTATTCATGAATTATGGGCTGTAGGCTTATAAAAGCTTTTTTAATATTCGTTATAAAGTTAGCACACAGTACACAGAAGGTCATCAAACTTATCTTGTTATTTAAATATTTAAATTATATTCTTGAATACCTTCTTGTGTCAATTTACGCTGTCTCAATTTATAATTGATATTTTGCATTTGTTATAAAGTACTAGAACGTTGTTAATACATCCCACTATAATAAATATTCAGCAAATTTCTTTGCTTAGACTTCTTTCGTACGAATTATCGACTTGAACTATTTGCTAGCTACTCTTGAAGAAAGCGAACACAAAAGTTTTTCGAGGTAAATTATCATAAGCTATTTGGTCTTGCTGCAGATATTTTGCGAGCGTGAAAATTCTGATTATGCGGTCATTTATCAAACGAGTAATCCTACTATCGCTATCTCTCTGTTTCAATTTTTTTTAAATTTTTTATCTATCTTCACCTGTTTGTGAATTTATTCTTTATGACATCATAACGAGAATATCGGTCAGAGACCGAAGAGTTATCGATCGAAAGTTAGGGGATCCCCCAAAGCAGCGCTCTTACTCCATAGTGACACCTTGTGTCCCATCACTAATTAATTCTGATTAATAACTCGCTAATTATACGACATAATTCGCCCAAAATCAATAGGCTTCTGGTCCGAGATATGATGAATGCACATGCAAAATCTGGAGCAGATTTATTCTCGCTTTCGTGAGATATCGCGTGCATCTAACAGACAGACAAATACCTATCAACATACTTACCGATTAAAATCGATAAGTAATAAGTGGAACAAACATAATATAACCTTTTTTTTATTCTAGAATCTAAAAACAAGTGATACACTGAAAGCACAGCTCACCTACCCGCATTTCCGACAAATGTGGAGTCTGAAAAAGACACCAAATCTCTTATGATGAAGAAGATCAACAAGATAAACAGAGAGAAAAAGTATAATAAAAGATGTGAGTTCAGCATTCTAATTAGTCTATTTAGTAACTTTCGGGAAGCCGATAAAGAAAGTTTTTTATCGGTTTATCGGAGACATTTGACAACGCGTTCAATATGCAAGGGCTACTAAACTAAACATTTTTTTATTATTATTTACAAGCAAAATGGCCCGGCTTCTTGTCTGTGTCTCAGTTCGGATGTCCCAATACAATTCAACATAGAACCGTTGCAATTTTTTGAAAATAGGACAACAAGATGATACACCAAATTGAATCTGGAGAGTTATCTGCTAAAACAATAAACATAATAAGCAACATATTGGCATAAAATCATATACAGATTAGAATCATACAATGTATAAAGTATATAGATACCGTATATGTTCTGAGTCTTCACGCACTACAATTAGCGAAGTATACTCCAAAGTAACTTTAATTCAGCTTGTATGACTGAATTAGCAAACCTGCAGTGTTAGCCTACTGTGCTAATTTGCTTATTATACAGTCTCAACCTGCAGCCAAAACTTGTTTTTCATTCGCAATTAAGAACGTTTATGTTGACCTCAAGTTAGATTTTTAATACATACTGTTATTTCTTTCTGCTAACTCACGAATACTACGATCATTGGACACAAAAACACTGATTTACAACAAATACTAAGCCAGACTGAACCAAGTCGCCTGATCAGCGCGCTTCCAATTTAGCAATTATCGAGATTGATTGCAAAACTATGGACATACCACTTTGTTCCGTCAGATACGACCACATTGGCTGCCTAACACGTCAAATATCTTCATAAATAATATATGTCAGCGATTGTTAAGCGATGTTCCGCGGAGCACTGGTGTTCCGTGATGGGCATTCATGTGTTTCTTGGTCTTGATGCCTTTCTATTTGCCAGACCAGTAACTTTCCGTTCAGGTAGATGCAACCATGAGAGTCTCACAAGAATACTTTCCTTCTTGCGCTTCTCCAAGATTCGCTAGATACGCCCACATTGTCTGCGTGAAAACGTCAAGCCTATAACAAAATAGAAAATAATGAATAGATTTCATAAAAAAAAAATGTTTGCCAAAAATGATAAGAAAACTCAATAAATAATATTTCAGATCACCGCTAACCCAATATAAGTATATTATGAACATCGTAGAACAACTTTATTAAGATAAGGATTCAATATAGCATTTTATTATATAAAAGTTCAAAAGATTTCTAAAAAAACATTTGACAATTCATAGAAATCCTATTTAGCTGGGCCATTCCACTACCCAATACGAAGTTATTCTCGCCAACTCACAGTAAATGTATGGTAAACTTTCGTATTGGATTGCGTTTCTACATTAAAATCAATATCATTCCAGGCAACCTTGCAAGGTCTCAGTGATAGACTATTGCACCTCGAACAACATCCCAGTATTATTAGTCAAAGGTATTTTTTTAAATTCAATTCCATTAAAAATGCGTCACTAAGCAGGGATAACAGTATTATTGAACGAGTGGCGTTAGTCAAATTCAGAGAATCCATGTCGAAGAGAGCAGTCAAATCATCAGAGTCAGTCAGTGACTGTTGCTACCTAATGTAATGGCTGATCAACTCAAACCCAAATCAGTGGTTGTAGACCTTAGAAAACAAGCCCAAGAAATAAATTATGTGCCAAACCTAAACGATTTATTCCCATAATCTCGTACCTTGAGATTCTGTCCAAATGGCATTAAAATTAGAATCCTACCTAGATCCTAGAAGTAAGTCCTACAGACTCAAGAACTAAAAATTTGGATATTTTCAAACACTGATCAGTTGACTCCCGCCAATTGATGTAGATTATTCTTGAATTATGGGCCATAGGCTTATAAAAGTTTTTTTTGAATATTTGTTATAAGGTTATCCCAATACAATTCAACATAGAACCGTTGCAATTTTTTGAAAATAGGACAACAAGATGATACACCAAATTGAATCTGGAGAGTTATCTGCTAAAACAATAAACATAATAAGCAACATATTGGCATAAAATCATATACAGATTAAAATCATGCAATATATAAAGTATATATATACCGTATATGTTCTGAGTCTTCACGCACTACAATTAGCGAAGTATACTCCAAAGTAACTTTAATTCAGCTTGTATGACTAAATTAGCAAACCTGCAGTGTTAGCCTACTATGCTAATTTGCTTATTATACAGTCTCAACCTGCAGCCAAAACTTGTTTTTCATTCGCAATTGAGAACGTTTATGTTGACCTCAAGTTATATTTTTAATACATACTGTTATTTCTTTCTGCTAACTCACGTATACTACGATCATTGGACACAAAAACACTGATTTACAACAAATACTAAGCCAGACTGAACCAAGTCGTCTGATCAGCGCGCTTCCAATTTAGCAATTATCGAGATTGATTGCAAAACTATGGACATACCACTTTGTTCCGTCAGATACGACCACATTGGCTGCCTAACACGTCAAATATCTTCATAAATAATATATGTCAGCGATTGTTAAGCGATGTTCCGCGGAGCACTGGTGTTCCGTGATGGGCATTCAGGTGTTTCTTGGTCTTGATGCCTTTCTATTTGCCAGACCAGTAAATTTACGTTCAGGTAGATGCAACCATGAGAGTCTCACAAGAATACTTTCCTTCTTGCGCTTCTCCAAGATTCGCTTGATACGCCCACATTGTCTGCGTGAAAACGTCAAGCCTATAACAAAAAAGAAAATAATGAATAGATTTGATAAAAAAAAAATGTTTGCCAAAAATGATAAGAAAACTCAATAAATAATATTTCAGATCACCGCTAACCCAATATAAGTATATTATGAACATCGTAGAACAACTTTATTAAGATAAGGATTCAATATAGCATTTTATTATATAAAAGTTCAAAAGATTTCTAAAAAAACATTTGACAATTCATAGAAATCCTATTTGAGCTGGGCCATTCCACTACCCAATACGAAGTTATTCTCGCCAACTCACAATAAATGTACGGTAAACTTTCGTATTGGATTGCGTTTCTACATTAAAATCAATATCATTCCAGGCAACCTTGCAAGGTCTCAGTGATAGACTATTGCACCTCGAACAACATCCCAGTATTATTAGTCAAAGGTATTTTTTTAAATTCAATTCCATTAAAAATGCGTCACTAAGCAGGGATAACAGTATTATTGAACGAGTGGCGTTAGTCAGATTCAGAGAATCCATGTCGAAGAGAGCAGTCAAATCATCAGAATCACTCAGTGACTGTTGCTGCCTAATGTAATGGCTGATCAACTCAAACCCTAATCAGTGGTTGTAGACCTTAGAAAACAAGCCCAAGAAATAAATTATGTGCCAAACCTAAACGATTTATTCCCATAATCTCGTACCTTGAGATTCTGTCCCAATGGCATTAAAATTAGAATCGGTGTAATTTGTTGATAAACAGTCAACAAGATGATACTTGAATAGGAATCGGGAGAGTTATCTCCTGAAACTATAAACTTAATCATTTATATATCATTTTTCATTTACATATTTCCATTCAATCATATTTAAGTACACATCACGAAACTGCGGTTCTGTTTTTTCCCAATGTCTTCAACAGTCATAGGATCAAGTATAGGGCAACCTATAATTTAATAAGTTTGTAACACAAATCATGTCATTTCGAAGTTATGGTGACTTTCAATAAGGGTATCACACAGTACACAGAAGGTTAAATTTATCTTGGTAAATAAATATGATTTGCTTTCATATTGCATCAGTTTCTATGCCTCACAGAGATTATATTATATTCTTGAATTATCTTTTTGTGTCAATTTACGTTGTCTCAATTTTTAATTGATATTGAACTGTGGAGTTTTGCATTTCCAATAAAGTATTAGAATGTCCTTAATGCATTCTATTATCTTTAATATTCAGCAAAAGTCTTCAATTAGACTTCTGTGGTAAGGATGATCGACTTGAACAACTTGTTAGATCACCCTTCTTCAAATAGATACTTTTTGTTATATTCTTTATACAAACTCGCCACAAGCTGGCGAACATTGAGATTTTCGTGGTAAATTATCACTAGCTATTTGGTCTTGCTGCAGATATTTTGCGAGCGTGAAAATTTCCGATTCTGCAGGCACATATATAACGCGAGTAATCGTACCATCGATATCTCTCTGCTTAGATTATTTTTAATTCTTCATCTTCTTGTGAATATATGCTTTATGACATCATAATGAGTGAGACAAAACATAATATAACATGTGTTCTTTTTATTCTAGAATCTAGAAAACAAGCGATACACTGAAAGGACAGCTCCATCTACCCTATTTCGACGAATGTGGAGTCTGAACAAGATATAAAACTCTTATGATAGAGAAGATCAACAAGATAAACAGAGAGGAAAAGGATAATAAAATATCTGAGTTCAGCTTTCTAATTAGTCTTTATTGAACCTTTCGGGAAGCTGATAAAGGAAGCTTTTCATCCGTTTCATCGGTTTATCGGAGACTTTTGACAACCCGCCTAATATGCAAGGAATAATAAACTAAACGATTTATTATTGTTAATCACAAACAAAAAGACCCGGCTTCTTGTCTGTGCCTCAGCTTGATGTGACATAGAATTCGCCTTAGAACTGGTTCATTGGGAAGGTTATCTGCTAAAACAATAAACATAATCAGCACATAACATATTGGCATAAAAGTATGTACAGGTTGAAATCATACATAATATAAGTATATACATACCCTATGTTCTGATTCTTCACGCAATACAGCCATGCGAAGTATACTCCAAAGTAACTTTAATTCAGCTTGTATGACTAAAGTAGCAAATCTGCAGTGTTAGCCCACTATGCTAATTTGCTTATTATACAGTCCCAACCTGCAGTCGAGAATTGTGTTTTATTCGCAATTGAGAATAAGTTATAACTTTTATACATACATATTGTATACTTTACTCTCACTCAAGAATACTACAACCAATACTGAACACCAAAACACCGACTTCCACCAAATACTAAGCCAGACTGAACCAAATAGTCTGATCCGCGCGCTTTCAATTTTGCAATTATCGAGATTGATTGCTAAACTATCAAAATACCACTTTCTTCCGTCAGATACGCCCACATTGGCTGCGTAATACGTCAAACGTCTTCATCGATAACATACCTCAGCCATTGTCAAGCGATGTTCCGCGGAACACTGGTGTTTCGTAAGGGGCATTCAGGTGTTTCTTGGTCCTGGCACTTTTCTATTTGCAAGACCGTTAATTCCTGCCTGTTTTGAGAAACAATTGAAACGAGGTTCTGCCGCTGTCTATTTTTGCTTTCAATTAAAGTCACAGCAGAGTGCCCATGTCACTGTGCACAGAGCCATGGAGATGCAAATGACAAGATAATTTTTGATGGATTTTGCACCGATGATGGAATTGAGTTATAGAGAATAGAGATATATGATTGTATGTAGTTATGATTGAGTTATAAGCAGATAGCCAAAACTCGTCCAAACTTGATTTTCTGTTAGCCTAACTTATTGCGCACGTCAACATGGTGGAAGTTGGACAGCTTGTTTACAAATACATTATGACAAAACAGTGCAATTACGACGTGACAATCGCCCTTATTCAATCGTATGCAAATGCAGTAATATTACCAGTCTAATACTCAAGTTTTACAGGATTGCCCGTTGTATGCATGCCTTGGTGTATAACCAATAGCTCTTTTTCTAAAATTTGAAAAAGATCCGCGGCAGAACTGTTAATATCTTGCGCCACACTAGTGTGCCCCGGCATACAGTTTGAGAAACGCTGCTGTATTTGCACCGCAGGTGCGCGATAATTTCCGCTCATCAAGGATGCTCAGTCAGCGCCTATGGCAATCGCCGTGGTTTCGACGATGGATGCAATAGCTGCAATTGTAGATGCATCCCCACCCTCCTTGAGGCGCACGAGCTCGTTGAAATGTTCCAGCGACTTCCCATCATGATCCACCGTCCGAAGACAAATCGCCCAGCATTGACTAGGATTTGTCGATCGTGATTAATTGCAACCTGACACTGGACGCAAATTCCAATCTGTTCCTGAACTTCTTCAGCCTTGCGCGATTTTTCAGCATTATCGGACTCTTCGATCTCATCATGGCCCCTGACCTATACGCCATTGTATGCGTACAAAATAATCGGTGAAATTTTAGAAGCATTTTTGAATATTCTCTGTTTAGGGAGACAACGGAAAATTGTTCAGCATCTTTTATACGCCTTTAACTTCCACTTCCTATAGTCTCCATAGTTTTATCTAGAGGTAGCCAACAGCAAGCATATGATCTGCACTGCTATCGTGCTTCTCCAGTCCACGGTTAGTTTCCACAGGCTTCGATCACGAAGACAATCCGCCAAATGCAAATGCAGACTCCGGTTTTTCCGTAGAAGTACTGACATTTTTGTAAGGGTAGAATATACTATCTGCGAGTACAATTATATTCCCTTTCTCTCTGTTTAGTTTTTTTAAATTTTATATATGCAACTGCTAATATATTGGCATTGGAGTGAAATAAAACATATAATCTGTGTTTTATTCCATTCCAAATACCTAGCGATACACACGAAAGAGCCACCGTTTAGCTAGATTCTCGGATACGTATATGAAGTCGAAGAAAGCTGTACCATTTTTAAGTACTTGGCTCCGTTTTAGCCTGACTATATAATCTATTCACGTATTTTCCCAATTTTTGACTTTACAAGATGAATGCTTCGTAACTCACTTTTTGTCCTGCCAATAACGCTTCTTTGGTTAGTGGTGTTGTATGACAGCTGACAGAATGTATGTCGTATGTTGCTATGGCGCGCGGGCCGTAATTTGCCATGTGAGATCTAGATTTTAGATTCCAAATTTTACTAGATTGTGAACAAAATATCTAGATCTAGCTACAGTACACCTCCAGCGACAGCCCCAATGTAGGGTAGTAAGCTGTGAATATTAGACTTTGAAAAAATATATTTGAATGGTTAGTAAAATCGACTAACTTCCCTCTCATTTATTATCGTTTTCAATCACCTGAATTCGCTACACTATCGGTTCTGTATGACGACATAATGAACAAGTCGGAACGAATAAATTTTAGTTTCATTCAAGATAAACAGCGATATCCAAACTAGCGACCGCTCGTCTACGCATTACCTCACAAGTGTGAAGTCCAAAAACATGGATTCCTACAAGGAGGAGAAGAAGTCCAAGAAGATATACACTACAGAGAACAAACTTACAATAAAAGATGTGAGTTTAGCTTTTTTATTTAGGCCGTAACTTCCTGTACGCTGATAAGGGAGAAATTTATTGCTTTCACACAACGATAAAAATGTTTCGTTTGTTTTAGAATCGCTCAATACTTGAATACAAACTCATATCTGCAGGTTAGCATATATATCCTTCAAGTGCAATATCTTAGATATGTTTTATTTCAGACTATTTTGAAATCAGGAATTTTTATTCGTATTTTATTGCAAATTGTCACCATTGATTTCCTTTATCATATAATTATATTATGTTACGACTTAGCGACGAAATTATTAATTCGTTTAAACTAGTGCATATTTGAATTATTTTGATTTATTCCAAACACCTTACGGTTATATGGTACTATCCACTCAATCGCATTACTGTGCAGAGATAATTTAATCCTGGGAAGTTGTTTTCGTTCGAACCAAAGGCTACGAGGCCAGCCTACATTGAACGCTGACAAAAACAGTAGTCGAGGCTTCTATCGCAAACTTGAAAATATATTTCTCTCCCAAAACCTATCCGTTTCTCAACGTACTTCGAGTTTGTAGACAGCAAATAATGTGCTAATCTTATAACAAAACAGAAAAAAAATGAACGGATTTTTAATAAGATTTTTTTTTCTCCAAAAATGATAAGAAAACATATTATTTATTATTTCAGATCACGACTAACCCAATATAAGTATACTATGAACATCGTAGAACAATTGTATTAAGATAAGAATTCAATATAGCATTATATTATAAAAAAGTTCGATACATTACCAAAAAAATATTTCACAATGGCTAACTGCTATAACCATTCATAGAAATCCTATTGAGCTGGGCCATTCCACTACCAATACGAAATTATTCTCACCAATTTACAGCAAATGTATGATAAAGTTTCATATTGGATTGCGTTTCTAGATTAAAATCAAAGTCATTCCAAGCAACCTTGCAAGGTCTTAGTGATAGACTATTGCACCTGGAACAACATCCCACTATTAGTCAAACGTATTTTTTTAAATTCAATTCCACTAAAAGGAATAACAGTATTATGGAACGAGTGGCGTTAGTCAGATTCAGAGAATCCATGTCGAAGAGAGCAGTTAAATCATCAGAGTCAGTGACTGTTATTGCCTAATGTAATGGCTGATCAACTCAATCGCAAATCAGTGGTTGTAGACCTTTGAAAACACGTCCACGAAATAAGTCATGTCCCAAATCAAAACGATTTATTCCCAGAATTTTGTACCATGAGTTTCTGTCCCAATAGCATTAAAATTAGAATCGGTATAATTTCTTGATAAACAGTCAACACGATGATACTTGAATAGGAATCGAGAGGGTTATCTCCTGAAACAATAAACTTAATCATTTATATATCAATTTTCATTTATATATTTCCGTTCAATCATTTTTAAGTACACATTACTGAACTTCGATTCTGATTTTCACAATGTCTTCGATAGTCATAGGATCAAGTATAGGGCAGCCTATAATTTGAGAGTTTTGTAACACAAATCATGTCATTTCGAAGTTATGGTGAGTTTCAAAAATTGGTATTCAAGTCACTTCTCGATTTACTACAAGAACTTTGTACGCTCTTCTTGTTTTGGTAAGTCCTACAGACTCAAGAACTAAAACTTAGGATATTTTCAAACACTGATCAGTTAACTCCGGTCAATTGATGTAGATTATTCATAAATTATGGGCCATAGGCTTATAAAAGCTTTTTTAATATTCGTTATAAGGTTAGCACACAATACTGAGAAGGTCATCAAACTTATCTTGTTATTTAAATATTTAAATTATATTCTTGAATACCTTATTTAAATTATATTCTTGTATCAATTTACGCTGTCTCAATTTATAATTGATATTGATATTTTGCATTTGTTATAAAGTACTAGAACGTTGTTAATACATCCCATTATAATAAATATTCAGCAAATTTCTTTGCCTAGACTTCTTTCGTACGAAATATCGACTTGAACTATTTGCTAGCTCACCTAATGACCCTCTCTTTAAATAGATACTTTCTGGATATTGTTTATACAAACTCTTTTGAAGCAAGCGAACACAAAAGTTTTTTGAGGTAAATTATCATAAGCTATTTGGTCTTGCTGCAGATATTTTGCGAGCGTGAAAATTCTGATTATACGGTCATTTATCAAACGAGTAATCCTACTATCGCTATCTCTCTGTTTCAATTTTTTTTCATTTTTTACCTATCTTCACCTGCTTGTGAATTTATTCTTTATGACATCATAACGAGAATATCGGTCAGAGACCGAAGACTTATCGATCGAAAGTTAGGGAATCCCCCAAAACAGCGCTCTTACTTCATAGTGACACCTTGTGTCCCATCACTAATTAATTCTGATTAATAACTCGCTAATTATACGACATAATTCGCCCAAAATCAATAGGCTTCTGGTCCGAGATATGATGAATGCACATGCAAAATCTGGAGCAGATTTAATCTCGCTTTCGTGAGATATCGCGTGCATCTAACAGACAGACAGACAGACAGACAGACAGACAAATACCTATCAACATACTTACCGATTAAAATCGATAAGTAATGAGTGGAACAAACATAATATAACCTTTTTTTTTATTCTAGAATCTAAAAACAAGCGATACACTGAAAGCACAGCTCACCTACCCGCATTTCCGACAAATGTGGAGTCTGAAAAAGACACCAAATTTCTTATGACGAAGAAGATCAACAAGTTAAACAGAGAGAAAAAGTATAATAAAAGATGTGAGTTCAGCATTCTAATTAGTCTATTTTGTAACTTTCGGGAAGCCGATAAAGAAAGTTTTTTATCGATTTATCGGAGACATTTGACAACGCGTTCAATATGCAAGGGCTACTAAACTAAACGATTTTTTATTATTAATTACAAGCAAAATGGCCCGGCTTCTTGTCTGTGTCTCAGCTCGGATGTCCCAATACAATTCAACATAGAACCATTGCAATTTTTTGAAAATACGACAACAAGATGATACACCAAATTGAATCTGGAGAGTTATCTGCTAAAACAATAAACATAATAAGCAACATATTGGCATATAATCATATACAGATTAAAATCATACAATGTATAAAGTATATAGATACCGTATATGTTCTGAGTCTTCACGCACTACAATTAGCGAAGTATACTCCAAAGTAACTTTAATTCAGCTTGTATGACTAAATTAGCAAACCTGCAGTGTTAGCCTACTATGCTAATTTGCTTATTATACAGTCTCAACCTGCAGCCAAAACTTGTTTTTCATTCGCAATTGAGAACGTTTATGTTGTTATTTTTAATACATACTGTTATTTCTTTCTGCTAACTCACGAATACTACGATCATTGGACACAAAAACACTGATTTACAACAAATACTAAGCCAGACTGAACCAAGTCGTCTGATCAGCGCGCTTCCAATTTAGCAATTATCGAGATTGATTGCAAAACTATGGACATACCACTTTGTTCCGTCAGATACGACCACATTGGCTGCCTAACACGTCAAATATCTTCATAAATAATATATGTCAGCGATTGTTAAGCGATGTTCCGCGGAGCACTGGTGTTCCGTGATAGGCATTCAGGTGTTTCTTGGTCTTGATGCCTATTTGCCAGACCAGTAAATTTCCGTTCAGGTAGATGCAACCATGAGAGTCTCACAGGAATACTTTCTTTCTTGCGCTTCTCCAAGATTCGCCAGATACGCCCACATTGTCTGCGTGAAAACGTCAAACGTCATCGCAAATAACATATGTCAGTGATTATCAACCGATATTTCGCGTAACACTGATGTTCCGCGCCATGCGTTCGTGTATTTCGTGGGGTTAACGCTTTCCTATTTGCATGACCGTTAATTTCCGTTAAAGCATATATATATGTAGTCATGAGAGGCCCACCAGGGTACTTTCGTTTTGCGCAATATATAAAAGATATCTCCGTGGTTTCCACTAAAAATTTGTTTGAAGCGTCTTAGCGATTACGTACTGGCCGGCAGTGACCGTTTTGATGTAATGTACCATAACTAAAATAAGTCCGTGGGCATCACAAAGTTGCGTGCAACACGAGAGGATGCTTTCCCTGTATTTGCATTGCGGGTCCGCGTTAATATCCGTTCATTACCGGTGCTCCGTCAGCGCCTATGGCAACCGCCGGGGTTTCGGCGATGGAATTTTGATAATGAAATTTGACTTTGAAAAAATATATTTGAATGGTTAATAAAATCGACTAATCTTCACTCTCATTTATCATCGTTTTCAATCAACTGAATTTGCTATACTATTGGTTCTGTATGGCGACATAATGAACAGAACGGAACGAATAAATTTTGTTATTTTCATTCAAGATAACAAGCAATATCCAAACTAGCGACCACTCGTTTACCGCATCACGTCACAAGTGTGAAGTCCAATAACCTAAATTCCTACAAGGAGGAGAAGGAGGCCAGCAGGATATACACTATGTAGAGAACAAACTTACAAGAAAAGATGTGAGTTTAGATTTTTTATTTAGACCGTAACTTCATGTACGCTGATGAGGGAAAAATTTAATGCTTCCACACAACGATAGTAAAGTTTCGTTTGTTTTAGAATCACTCAATACTTGATCACAAGGTCCTATCTGTAGGTTAGTATATATATCTTTCAAGTGCAATATCTTAGATATGTTTTGTTTCAGACTATTTTGAAATCAGGAATTTTCATTCGTATTTTATTGCAAATTGTCACCCTTGATTTTCTTTCTCATATATTTATATCATGTTACGACTTAGCGACGAACTTATGTACGAAGTTATTAATTCGTTTAAACTAGTGCATATTTGAATTATTTTGATTTATTCCAAACGGTTCCATTACATTTGAACCCACGTACATTTGAACCCATGACAATTGCACCTGTATGCTATTGCACCTATGGAATTTTTTTTGTTTCACGGATAGTTAAACCCATACTAACCCTAACCCATGGGTATTAGCACCCGCATATAGATTGAACCCGTGGATATACGCATGGGTTCAAATGTACATGGGTTCAAATGTACGGTCACCATTACAAACACATTACGGTTATATGGTAGTATCCACTCAAATGCGTTACTGTGCGAAAATAATTTAATCCTGGGAAGTTGTTTTTGTTCGAACCAAGGGCTACGAGGCCAGCCTACATTAAACTCTAACAAAAACAGTAGTCGAGGCTTCTATCGCAAACTTGAAAATATATTTCTCTACCAAAACCTATCCGTTCCTCAACGTACTTCGAGTTTGTAGACAGCAAATATTGTGCCAAGCCTATAACAGAATAGAAATAAATGAATAGATTTGATAAAAAAAAATGTTTGCCAAAAATGATAAGAAAACTCAATAAATAATATTTCAGATCACCGCTAACCCAATATAAGTATATTATGAACATCGTAGAACAACTTTATTAAGATAAGAATTCAATATAGCATTTTATTATATAAAAGTTCAAAAGATTTCTAAAAAAACATTTGACAATTCATAGAAATCCTATTTGAGCTGGGCCATTCCACTACCCAATACGAAGTTATTCTCGCCAACTCACAGTAAATGTATGGTAAACTTTCGTATTGGATTGCGTTTCTACATTAAAATCAATATCATTCCAGGCAACCTTGCAAGGTCTCAGTGATAGACTATTGCACCTCGAACAACATCCCAGTATTATTAGTCAAAGGTATTTTTTAAAATTCAATTCCATTAATCCCATAATCTCGTACTTTGAGATTCTGTCCCAATGGCATTAAAATTAGAATCGGTGTAATTTGTTGATAAACAGTTTTGATAAAAGTTTTTTTAATTATTTGTTATAAGGTTATCACACAGTACACAGAAGGTTAAACTTTTCTTGGTAAATAATTATGATTTGTTTTTTAATTGCATCAGTTTCTATCCTCACAGAGATTAGATTATATTCTTGAATTATCTTTTTGTGTCAATTTACGTTGTCTCAATTTTTAATTGATATTGAACTGTGGAGTTTTGCATTTCCAATAAAGTATTAGAATGTCCTTAATGCATTCTATTATCTTAAATATTCAGCAAATGTCTTCAATTAGACTTCTGTGGTAAGGATGATCGACTTGAACAACTTGTTAGATCACCTAATGGCCCCTTCTTCAAATAGATACTTTTTGTTATATTCTTTATACAAACTCGCCACAAGCTGGCGAACATTGAGATTTTCGTGGTAAATTATCACTAGCTATTTGGTCTTGCTGCAGATATTTTGCGAGCGTGAAAATTTCCGATTCTACAGGCACATATATAACGCGAGTAATCGTACCATCGATATCTCTCTGCTTAGATTATTTTTAATTCTTCATCTTCTTGTGAATATATGCTTTATGACATCATATTGAGTGAGACAAAACATAATATAACATAATATAACATTCCAGAATCTAGAAAACAAGCGATACACTGAAAGGACAGCTCCATCCACCCTATTTCGACGAATGTGAGGTCTGAACAAGATATAAAACTCTTATCATAGAGAAGATCAACAAGATAAACAGAGAGGTAAAGGATAATAAGATATGTGAGTTCAGCTTTCTAATTAGTCTTCTTTGAACCTTTCGGGAAGCTGATAAAGAAAGCTTTTCATCCGTTTCATCGGTTTATCGGAGACTTTTGACAACCCGCCTAATATGCAAGGAATGATAAACTAAACGATTTATTATTGTTAATCACAAACAAAATGACCCGACTTCTTGTCTGTGCCTCAGCTTGATGTGACATAGAATTCGCCTTAGAACTTGTTCATTGGGAAGGTTATCTGCTAAAACAATAAACATAATCAGCACATAACATATTGGCATAAAAGTATATACAGGTTGAAATCATACATAATATAAGTATATACATACCCTATGTTCTGATTCTTCACGCAATACAGCCATGCGAAGTATACTCCAAAGTAACTTTAATTCAGCTTGTATGACTAAAGTAGCAAATCTGCAGTGTTAGCCTACTATGCTAATTTGCTTATTATACAGTCCCAACCTGTCGAGAGTCGAGTCGAGAATTGTGTTTTATTCGCAATTTAGAATAAGTTATAATTTTTATACATACATATTGTATACTTTCCTCTCACTCAAGAATACTACAACCAATACTGAACAACAAAACACTGACTTACACCAAATACTAAGCCAGACTGAACCAAATAGTCTGATCCGCGCGCTTTCAATTTTGCAATTATCGAGATTGATTGCTAAACTATCAAAATACCACTTTGTTCCGTCAGATACGCCCACGTTGGCAGCGTAATACGTCAAACGTCTTCATCGATAACATACCTCGGCCATTGTCAAGCGATGTTCCGCGGAACACTGGTGTTTCGTGAGGGGCATTCAGGTGTTTCTTGGTCTTGGCACCTTTCTATTTGCAAGACCGTGAATTCCTGCCTGTTTTGAGAAACAATTGAAACGAGGTTCTGCCGCTGTCTATTTTTGCTTTTAATTAAAGTCACAGCAGAGTGCCCATGTCACTGTGCACAGAACCATGGAGATGCAAATGACAAGATAATTTTTGATGGATTTTGCACCGATGATGGAATTGAGTTATAGAGATATATGATTGTATAGAGTTATGATTGAGTTATAAGCAGATAGCCAAAACTCGTCCAAACTTGTTTTTCTGTTAGCCTAAATTACTGCGCACGTCAACATGGTGGAAGTTGGACAGCTTGTTTACAAATACATTATGACATAACAGTGCAATTACGACGTGACAATCGTCCTTATTCAATCATATGCAAATGCATTAATATTACCAGTCTTATACTCAAGTTTTACAGGATTGCCCGTTGTATGCATGCCTTGGTGTATAACCAATAGCTCTTTTTCTAAAATTGGGAAAAGATCCGCGGCAGAACTGATAATATCTTGCGCCACACTAGTGTGCCCCGGCATACAGTTTGAGAAACGCTGCTGTATTTGCACCGCAGGTGCGCGATAATTTCCGCTCATCACGGATGCTCAGTCAGCGCCAGGGATGGCCAATACCGAATAGTTCACTATTTCGAATACATTCGAAATTATTATTTTCGAATATGAAATTTCGAATACTTCGAAATTAAAATCCAGTAATAGAATCTAAGTGTATGAAGGAATTTTCATACAATAAACAATGGGAAAACTTCTATTTACAACCTGGCTATATAACCAGGCATTTCATGTTTGCAGATTATTGCGATATATATTTTAAATAACATGAGTTGTGTTGATTAACAGAATTAAAATAATACGACAAGGCATTTTAAATAGTGGTATCGGTGATGGATTTGAATGCTTGCGCAACACAAAATCATCCTAGTAAAACGCCCATACTTCTAAATACCAACCATTATCCAAATTATTTGTCAAAAAGCGGGATAAAGTATGAGTTCTTTTTCAGACTTGTGACAATTTTTTCGTGAGTACGAAAAAATTGTCACAAGTCGGAAAAATAATTTATACTTTGTTACACATTCAAGTCCACAAATCGCCGTTGTGTTTTTGAGTTATAATAGTTTTAATATTTTGTAAATACGAATCCGAAATTAATTATAATTGGGCAGTTTACCACACATTTCATGCCCACAAATACCCGTGGTATTTGGTATTAATACTTTCATTATCGATACTTTTGACCATCATTATCAAAATTATTTGCAAGAAAGCGGGTGAAAGTATTTTTCTAATAAATCAACTTGTTTCCAAACTTGTGACAATTTATTGGATATCGTAACAATTACGGCTATAAATACCGTATTTCCCGGCTAATAAGTCTACATGGCAAATAGGACGATGTATATTTTTAGCACTCAAAAAAAGGGGGTTTTCCATATAGGTCTCCAAGAAGACGGGTAGAAAAATTGTTCCCTGTTGTTCAGTTATGCTAATATGCGCTAATAATAATGTTTAGAACCAGATCACGTTTGTTTAGTAGAATCATACTCACAGAATTAACTATTTTTAACAATAAAGCGGTAATTTTAAGTTAAAAATCACAATCATTTTGAACAATCTATAATTTTATAGGGTCAGAACAGAACCAGATCATGTTTGTTTGGTAGAACCATACTCACGGAATTAACTATTCTCAACAACGAAGCGGTAAATTTAAATTATAAAGCGGCAATCATTTTGGACAACCTATCAACCCGAATGTTGAAATAATTTTGGAATGTGATAAGTTCCACACGGTACGTCCACGGGTTATTTCACAGCTGTGTTTCATGTCCCTGTCATTTTCTGCTGAATCGGCAAAACCAAAGGGTCATAAATCACTTACTTTATCTCGGTGGCGGTGGCCGTATTTTCTCTTTTAAGTAACGATAACCGGCCTACGATTAAATATCATGATTGGCAGACCCATAAGAACCAAATATAAGGTTAACACAAATTATGCTTGAGAAGACTAATGCGAAAAATAAGCAGGCCACATAGAAATAAAATAAACATGCTTTCTCAATAAGGCGCCCCACCCCCCAAAAAATCAAGCCAAAATTGGGTCTAGAAAAGCAAAAGCGACTTATTAGCCGGGAAATACGGTGATTGTCGATTTTTCGACTAATGGAAATGATTTTGTGAATTAAAAGACGAATGTCGGCAATGTCCACCAACGCAAACGTGCAAATGTGTCGCAACACTATGCGACGTACATTCGCGCTGAATATGAACAATCAAAATGCCGACTCTATTTCATCGTCATTACAATACGCGAGAAAGCGTAAAAAGTCGTTTGAAGATTCCGGTAAAACGAAACACCGTGTTTACGGCGAAAAGTGACTACTATTCGCAATTATTCGGAAATGAGCCGAAAAGGTATTCGAATACTTTGATATTCGAATAATTTCGAATATTCGATTCGTTTTGGACAACCCTGGTCAGCGCCTATGGAAATCGCCGTGGTTTCGACGATGGATGCAATAGCTGCAATTGTAGATGCATCCCCACTCTCCTTGAGGCGCACAAGCTCGTTGAAATGTTCCAGCGACTTCCCATCATGATCCACCGTCCGAAGACAAATCGCCCAGCATTGACTAGGATTTGTCGATCGTGATCGATTGCAACCTGACACTGGTCGCAAATTCCAATCTGTTCCTGAACTTCTTCAGCCATAGCTCAGACTCTTTCCTTGCGCGATTTTTCAGCATTATCGGACTCTTCGATCTCATCATGGCCCCTGACCTATACGCCATTGTATGCGTACAAAATAATCGGTGAAATTTTAGAAGCATTTTTGAATATTCTCTGTTTAGGGAGACAACGGAAAATTGTTCAGCATGTTTTATACGCCTTTAACTTTCACTTCCTATAGTCTCCATAGTTTTATCTAGAGGTAGCCAACAGCATATGATCTGCACTGCTATCGTGCTTCCCCAGTCCACGGTTAGTTTCCACAGGCTTCGATCACGAAGACAATCCGCCAAATGCAAATGCAGACTCCGATTTTTCCGTAGAAGTACTGACATTTTGGTAAGGGTAGAATATACTATCTGCGAGTACAAATATATTCCCTTTCTCTCTGTTTAGGTTTTTTTATTTTATATATCAAACTGCAACTGCTAATATATTGGCATTGGAGTGAAATAAAACATATAATCTGTGTTTTATTCCATTCAAAATACCTAGCGATACACACGAAAGAGCCACCGTTTAGCTAGATTCTCGGATACGTATATGAAGTCGAAGAAAGCTGTACCATTTTTCAAGTATGAGGCTTGGCTCCGTTTTAGCCTGACTATATAATCTATTCACGTATTTTCCCAATTTTTGACTTAACAAGATGAATGCTTCGTAACTCACTTTTTGTCCTGCCAATAACGCTTCCTTGGTTAGTGGTGTTATATGACAGCTGACAGAATGAATGTCGTATGCTGCTATGGCGCGCGGGCCGTAATTTGCCATGTGAGATCTAGATTTTAGATTCCAAATTTTACTAGATTGTGAACAAAATATCTAGATCTAGCTACAATACACCTCCAGCGACAGCCCCAATGTAGGGTAGTAAGCTGTGAATATTAGACTTTGAAAAAATATATTTGAATGGTTAGTAAAATCGACTAATCTTCCCTCTCATTTATTATCGTTTTCAATCACCTGAATTCGCTACACTATCGGTTCTGTATGACGACATAATGAACAAGTCGGAACGAATAAATTTTATTTTCATTCAAGATAATAAGCGATATCCAAACTAGCGACCGCTCGTCTACGCATTACCTCACAAGTGTGAAGTCCAAGAACCTGGATTCTTACAAGGAGGAGAAGAAGTCCAAGAAGATATACACTACAGAGAACAAACTTACAATAAAAGATGTGAGTTTAGCTTTTTTATTTAGGCCGTAACTTCCTGTACGCTGATAAGGGAGAAATTTATTGCTTTCACACAACGATAGTAATGTTTCGTTTGTTTTAGAATCACTCAATACTTGAATACAAACTCATATCTGCAGGTTAGCATATATATCCTTCAAGTGCAATATCTTAGATATGTTTTATTTCAGACTATTTTGAAATCAGGAATTTTTATTCGTATTTTATTGCAAATGTCACCATTGATTTCCTTTATCATATATTTATATTATGTTACGACTTAGCGACGAAGTTATTAATTCGTTTAAACTAATGCATATTTGAATTATTTTGATTTATTCCAAACACATTACGGTTATATGGTAGTATATACTCAATCGCGTTACTGTGCGAAAATAATTCGATCCTGGGAAGTTGTTTTTGTTCGAACCAAAGGCTACGAGGCCATGCAGCCTACATAACAATTTAACAAAAACAGTAGTCGAGGCTTCTATCGCAAACTTGAAAATATATTTCTCTCCCAAAACCTATCCGTTCCTCAACGTACTTCGAGTTTGTAGACAGCAAATAATGTGCCAAGCCTATAACAAAATAGAAAATAATGAATAGATTTGATAAAAAAAAAATGTTTGCCAAAAATGATAAGAAAACTCAATAAATAATATTTCAGATCACCGCTAACCCAATATAAGTATATTATGAACATCGAAGAACAACTTCATTAAGATAAAAATTCAATATAGCATTTTATTATATAAAAGTTCAAAAGATTTCTAAAAAAACATTTGACAATTCATAGAAATCCTATTTGAGCTGGGCCATTCCACTACCCAATACGAAGTTATTCTCGCCAACTCACAGTAAATGTACGGTAAACTTTCGTATTGGATTGCGTTTCTACATTAAAATCAATATCATTCCAGGCAACCTTGCAAGGTCTCAGTGATAGACTATTGCACCTCGAACAACATCCCAGTATTATTAGTCAAAGGTATTTTTTTAAATTCAATTCCATCAAAAATGCGTCACTAAGCAGGGATAACAGCATTATTGAACGAGTGGCGTTAGTCAGATTCAGAGAATCCATGTCGAAGAGAGCAGTCAAATCATCAGAGTCAGTTAGTGACTGTTGCTGCCTAATGTAATGGCTGATCAACTCAAACCCAAATCAGTGGTTGTAGACCTTAGAAAACAAGCCCAAGAAATAAATTATGTGCCAAACCTAAATGATTTATTCCCATAATCTCGTACCTTGAGATTCTGTCCCAATGGCATTAAAATTAGAATCGGTGTAATTTGTTGATAAACAGTCAACAAGATGATACTTGAATAGGAATCGGGAGAGTTATCTCCTGAAACAATAAACTTAATCCTTTATATCATTTTTCATTTACATATTTCCATTCAATCATTTTTAAGTACCCATTACGAAACTGCGGTTCTGTTTTTTCCCAATGTCTTCAACAGTCATAGGATCAAGTATAGGGCAACCTATAATTTAATAAGTTCGTAACACAAATCATGTCATTTCGAAGTTATGGGGAGTTTCAATAATTGGTATTCGAGTCACTTCTCGAGTTACTACAAGAACTCTGTACGATCTTCGTGTTTTGGTAAGTCCTACAGACTCAAGAACTAAAAATTAGGATATTTTCAAACACTGATCAGTTGACTCCCGCCAATTGATGTAGATTATTCATGAATTATGGGCCATAGGCTTATAAAAGTTTTTTTAAATATTTGTTTTAAGGTAATCACACAGTACACAGAAGGTTAAACTTATCTTGGTAAATAAATATGATTTGCTTTTTAATTGCATCAGTTTCTATGCCTCACAGAGATTAGATTATATTCTTGAATTATCTTTTTGTGTCAATTTACGTTGTCTCAATTTTCAATTGATATTGAACTGTGGAGTTTTGCATTTCCAATAAAGTATTAGAATGTCCTTAATGCATTCTATTATCTTAAATATTCAGCAAATATCTTCAATTAGACTTCTGTGGTAAGGATGATCGACTTGAACAACTTGTTAGATCACCTAATGGCCCCTTCTTCAAATAGATACTTTTTGTTATATTCTTTATACAAACTCGCCACAAGCTGGCGAACATTGAGATTTTCGTGGTAAATTATCACTAGCTATTTGGTCTTGCTGCAGATATTTTGCGAGCGTGAAAATTTCCGATTCTACAGGCACATATACAACGCGAGTAATCGTACCATCGATATCTCTCTGCTTACATTATTTTTAATTCTTCATCTTCTTGTGAATATATGCTTTATGACATCATAATGAGTGAGACCAAACATGATATAACATGTGTTCTTTTTATTCCAGAATCTAGAAAACAAGCAATACACTGAAAGGACAGCTCCATCCACCCTATTTCGACGAATGTGGAGTCTGAACAAGATATAAAACTCTTATGATAGAGAAGATCACAAGATAAACAGAGAGGAAAAGGATAATAAAATATGTGAGTTCAGCTTTCTAATTAGTCTTCTTTGAACCTTTCGGGAAGCTGATAAAGAAAGCTTTTCATCCGTTTCATCGGTTTATCGGACACTTTTGACAACCCGCCTAATAGTCAAGGAATAATAAACTAAACGATTTATTATTAATAATCACAAACAAAATGACCCGGCTTCTTGTCTGTGCCTCAGCTTGATGTGACACAGAATTCGCCTTAGAACTGGTTCATTGGGAAGGTTATCTGCTAAAAGAATAAACATAATCAGCACATAACATATTGGCATAAAAGTATATACAGATTGTAATCATACATAATATAAGTATATACATACCGTATGTTCTGAATCTTCACGCAATACAGCCATGCGAAGTATACTCCAAAGTAACTTTAATTCAGCTTGTATGACTAAAGTAGCAAATCTGCAGTGTTAGCCTACTATGCTAATTTGCTTATTATACAGTCCCAACCTGTCGAGAGTCGAGTCGAGAATTGTGTTTTATTCGCAATTTAGAATAAGTTATAACTTTTATACATACATATTGTATACTTTCCTCTCACTCAAGAATACTACAACCAATACTGAACACAAAAACACTGACTTACACCAAATACTAAGCCAGACTGAACCAAATAGTCTGATCCGCGCGCTTTCAATTTTGCAATTATCGAGATTGATTGATAAACTATCAAAATACCACTTTGTTCCGTCAGATACGCCCACATTGGCTGCGTAATACGTCAAACGTCTTCATCGATAACATACCTCAGTCATTGTCAAGCAATGTTCCGCGGAACACTGGTGTTTCGTGAGGGGCATTCAGGTGTTTCTTGGTCCTGGCACCTTTCTATTTGTAAGACCGTTAATTCCTGCCTGTTTTGAGAAACAATTGAAACGAGGTTCTGCCGCTGTCTATTTTTGCTTTTAATTAAAGTCACAGCAGAGTGCCCATGTCACTGTGCACAGAGCCATGGAGATGCAAATGACAAGATAATTTTTGATGGATTTTGCACCGATGATGGAATTGAGTTATAGAGATATATGATTGTATAGAGTTATGATTGAGTTATAAGCAGATAGCCAAAACTCGTCCAAACTTGTTTTTCTGTTAGCCTAAATTATTGCGCACGTCAACATGGTGGAAGTTGGACAGCTTGTTTACAAATACATTATGACATAACAGTGCAATTACGACGTGACAATCGCCCTTATTCAATCACATGCAAATGCAGTAATATTACCAGTGTAATGCTCAAGTTTTACAGGATTGCCCGTTGTATGCATGCCTTGGTGTATAACCAATAGCTCTTTTTCTAAAATTTGAAAAAGATCCGCGGCAGAACTGAAAATATCTTGCGCCACGCCAGTGTGCCCCGGCATACAGTTTGAGAAACGCTGCTGTATTTGCACCGCAGGTGCGCGATAATTTCCGCTCATCACGGATGCTCAGTCAGCGCCTATGGCAATCGCCGTGGTTTCGACGATGGATGCAATAGCTGCAATTGTAGATGCATCCCCACTCTCCTTGAGGCGCACAGGCTCGTTGAAATGTTCCAGCGACTTCCCATCATGATCCACCGTCCGAAGACAAATCGCCCAGCATTGACTAGGATTTGTCGATCGTGATCGATTGCAACCTGACACTGGACGCAAATTCCAATCTGTTCCTGAACTTCTTCAGCCATAGCTCAGACTCTTTCCTTGCGCGATTTTTCAGCATTATCGGACTCTTCGATCTCATCATGACCCCTGACCTATACGCCATTGTATGCGTACAAAATAATCGGTGAAATTTTAGAAGCATTTTTGAATATTCTCTGTTTAGGGAGACAACGGAAAATTGTTCAGCATGTTTTACACGCCTATAACTTCCACTTCCAATAGTCTCCATAGTTTAATCTAGAGGTAGCCAACAGCATATGATCTGCACTGCTATCGTGCTTCTCCAGTCCACGGTTAGTTTCCACAGGCTTCGATCACGAAGACAATCCGCCAAATGCAAATGCAGACTCCGATTTTTCCGTAGAAGTACTGACATTTTGGTAAGGGTAGAATATACTATCTGCAGTACAATAAACCCTTTCTCTCTGTTTAGGTTTTTTTATTTTATATATCAAACTGCAACTGCTAATATATTGGCATTGGAGTGAAATAAAACATATAATCTGTGTTTTATTCCATTCAAAATACCTAGCGATACACACGAAAGAGCCACCGTTTAGCTGGATTCTCGGATACGTATATGAAGTCGAAGAAAGCTGTACCATTTTTTAAGTATGAGGCTTGGCTCCGTTTTAGCCTGACTATATAATCTATTCACGTATTTTCCCAATTTTTGACTTTACAAGATGAATGCTTCGTAACTCACTTTTTGTCCTGCCAATAACGCTTCTTTGGTTAGTGGTGTTGTATGACAGCTGACAGAATGTATGTCGTATGTTGCTATGACGCGCGGGCCGTAATTTGCCATGTGAGATCTAGATTTTAGATTCCAAATTTTACTAGATTGTGAACAAAATATCTAGATCTAGCTATAATACACCTCCAGCGACAGCCCCAATGTAGGGTAGTAAGCTGTGAATATTAGACTTTGAAAAAATATATTTGAATGGTTAGTAAAATCGACTAATCCTCCCTCTCATATATTATCGTTTTCATTCACCTGAATTCGCTACACTATCGGTTCTGTATGACGACATAATGAACAAGTCGGAACGAATAAATTTTATTTTCATTCAAGATAAACAGCGATATCCAAACTAGCGACCGCTCGTCGCTGAATATCCAAGAAGATCTTACACTACAGAGAACAAACTTACAATAAAAGATGTGAGTTGAGCTTTTTTATTTAGGCCGTAACTTCCTGTACGCTGATAAGGGAGAAATTTATTGCTTTCACACAACGATAGTAATGTTTCGTTTGTTTTAGAATCACTCAATACTTGAATTTAAACTCATATCTGCAGGTTAGCATATATATCCTTCAAGTGCAATATCTTGGATGTGTTTTATTTCGGACTATTTTGAAATCAGGAATTTTTATTCGTATTTATTGCAAATCTTGTCACCATTGATTTCCTTTATTATATATTATGTTACGACTTAGTGACGAACTTATGTACGAAGTTATTATTCCGTTTAAACTAGTGCATATTTGAATTATTTTGATTGATTCCAAACACATTACGGTTATATGGTAGTATCCACTCAATCGCGCTACTGTGCAGAGATAATTTAATCCTGGGAAGTTGTTTTTGTTCGAACCAAAGGCTACGAGGCCAGCCTACTTAAACGCTAACAAAAACAGTAGTCGAGGCTTCTATCGCAAACTTGAAAATATATTACTCTCCCAAAACCTATGCGTTACTCAACGTACTTGCAAATATTGTGTCAAGCTTATAACAAATTAGAAAAATAAAATGAACAGATTTAATACGTTTTTTTTTCCAAAAATGATAAGAAAACATTTTATTTATTATTTCAGATCACCGCTAACCCAATATAAGTATATTATGAACATCGTATAACAACTTTATTAAGATAAGAATTCAATATAGCATTTTATTATATAAAAGTTCAAAAGATTTCATAGAAATTCTATTTGAGCTGGGCCATTCCTCTACCAATACGAAATTATTCTCACCCACTCACAGCAAATGTATGATAAAGTTTCATATTGGATTGCGTTTCTAGATTAAAATCAAAATCATCCCAAGCAACCTTGCTAGGTCTTAGTGATAGACTATTGCACCTGGAACAACATCCCACTATTAGTCAAACGTATTTTTTTTTCATTCAATTTCACTAAAAGGATTAACAGTGTTATGGAACGAGTGGCGTTAGTCAGATTCATAGAATCCATGTGGAAGATAGCAGTCAAATCATCAGAGTCAGTGACTGTTGTTGCCTAATGTAATGGCTGATCAACTCAATCGCAAATCAGTGGTTGTAGACCTTTGAAAACACGTCCACGAAATAAGTCATGTCCCAAATCAAAACGATTTATTCCCAGAATTTCGTACCACGAGTTTCTGTCCCAATAGCATTAACATTAGAATCGGTATAATTTCTTGGTAAACAGTCAACACGATGATACTTGAATAGGAATCGAGAGGGTTATCTCCTGAAACAATAAACTTAATCATTTATATATCATTTTTCATTTATATATTTCCGTTCAATCTTTTTTAAGTACACATTACGGAACTTCGGTTCTGATTTTCACAATGTCTTCGATAGTCATAGGATCAAGTATAGGGCAGCCTATAATTTGAGAATTTTGTAACACAAATCATGTCATTTCGAAGTTATGGTGAGTTTCAAAAATTGGTATTCAAGTCACTTCTCGATTTACTACAAGAACTTTGTACGCGCTTCGTGTTTTGGTAACTCCTACAGACTCAAGAACTAAAAATTAGGATATTTTCAAACACTGATCAGTTAACTCCGGTCAATTGATGTAGATTATTCTTGAATTATGGGCCATAGGCTTATAAAAGCTTTTTTAATATTCGTCATAAGGTTAGCACACAGTACACGGAAGGTCATCAAACTTATCTTGTTATTTAAATTATATTCTTGAATACCTTCTTGTGTCAATTTACGCTGTCTCAATTTATAATTGATATTGATATTTTGCATTTGTTATATAGTACTAGAACGTTGTTAATACATCCCATTATAATAAATATTCAGCAAATTTCCTTGCTTAGACTTCTTTCGTATGAATTATCGACTTGAACTATTTGCTAGCTCACCTAATGACTCTCTCTTCAAATAGATACTTTTTGTGATATTGTTTATACAAACTCTCTTGAAGCAAGCGAACACAAAAGTTTTTCGAGGTAAATTATCATAAGCTATTTGGTCTTGCTGCAGATATTTTGCAAGCGTGAAAATTCTGATTATACGGTCATTTATCAAACGAGTAATCCTACTATCGCTATCTCTCTGTTTCAATTTTTTTTATTTTTCATCTAACTTCACCTGCTTGTGAATTTATTCTGTATGACATCATAACGAGAATATCGGTCAGAGATCGAAGACTTATCGATCGAAAGTTAGAGGATCCCCAAAACAGCGCTCTTACTCCATAGTGACTCCTTGTGTCCCATCACTAATTAATTCTGATTAATAACTCGCTAATTATACGACATAATTCGCCCAAAATAAATAGGCTTCTGGTCCGAGATATGATGAATGCACATGCAAAATCTGGAGCAGATTTAATCTCGCTTTCGTGAGATATCGCGTGCATCTAACCGACAGACAGACAGACAAATACCTATCAACATACTTACCGATTAAAATCGATAAGTAATGAGTGGAACAAACATAATATAACCTTTTTTTTTATTCTAGAATCTAAAAACAAGCGATATACTGAAAGCACAGCTCACCTACACGCATTTCCGACAAATGTGGAGTCTGAAAAAGACACCAAATCTCTTATGACGAAGAAGATCAACAAGATAAACAGAGAGAAAAAGTATGATAAAAGATGTGAGTTCAGCATTCTAATTAGTCTATTTTGTAACTTTCGGGAAGCCGATAAAGAAAGTTTTTTATCGGTTTATCGGAGACATTTGACAACGCGTTCAATATGCAAGGGCTACTAAACTAAACGATTTATTATTATTAATTACAAGCAAAATGGCCCGGCTTCTTGTCTGTGTCTCAGCTCGGATGTCCCAATACAATTCAACATAGAACCGTTGCAATTTTTTGAAAATACGACAACAAGATGATACACCAAATTGAATCTGGAGAGTAATCTGCTAAAACAATAAACATAATAAGCAACATATTGGCATAAAATCATTTACAGATTAAAATCATACAATATATACAGTATATAGATACCGTATATGTTCTGAGTCTTCACGCACTACAATTAGTATACTCCAAAGTAACTTTAATTCAGCTTGTATGACTAAATTAGCAAACCTGCAGTGTTAGCCTACTATGCTAATTTGCTTATTATACAGTCTCAACCTGCAGCCAAAACTTGTTTTTCATTCTCAATTGAGAACGTTTATGTTGACCTCAAGTTATATTTTTAATACATACTGTTATTTCTTTCTGCTAACTCACGAATACTACGATCATTGGACACAAAAACACTGATTTACAACAAATACTAAGCCAGACTGAACCAAGTCGTCTGATCAGCGCGCTTCCAATTTAGCAATTATCGAGATTGATTGCAAAACTATGGACATACCACTTTGTTCCGTCAGATACGACCACATTGGCTGCCTAACACGTCAAATATCTTCATAAATAATATATGTCAGCGATTGTTAGGCGATGTTCCGCGGAGCACTGGTGTTCCGTGATAGGCATTCAGGTGTTTCTTGGTCTTGATGCCTTTCTATTTGCCAGACCAGTAAATTTCCGTTCAGGTAGATGCAACCATGAGAGTCTCACAAGAATACTTTCTTTCTTGCGCTTCTCCAAGATTCTCTAGATACGCCCACATTGTCTGCGTGAAAACGCCAAACGTCATCGCAAATAACATATGTCAGTGATTATCAACCGATATTTCGCGTAACACTGATGTTCCGCGCCATGCGTTCGTGTATTTCGTGGGGTTAACGCTTTCCTATTTGCATGACCGTTAATTGCCGTTAAAGCATATATGTAGTCATGAGAGGCCCACCAGGGTACTTTCGTTTTGCGCAATATATAAAAGATATCTCCGTTGTTTCCACTAAAAATTTGTTTGAAGCGTCTTAGCGATTACGTACTGGCCGGCAGTGACCGTTTTGATGTAATGTACCATAACTAAAATAAGTCCGTGGGCATCACAAAGTTGCGTGCAACACGAGAGGATGCTTTCCCTGTATTTGCATTGCGGGTCCGCGTTAATATCCGTTCATTACCGGTGCTCCGTCAGCGCCTATGGCAACCGCCGGGGTTTCGGCGATGGAATTTTGACAATGAAATTTGACTTTGAAAAAATATATTTGAATGGTTAGTAAAATCGACTAATCTTCACTCTCATTTATCATCGTTTTCAATCAACTGAATTTGCTATACTATTGGTTCTGTATGGCGACATAATGAACAAAACAGAACGAATAAATTTTGTTATTTTCATTCAAGATAACAAGCAATATTCAAACTAGCAACCGCTCGTTTACCGCATCACGTCACATGTGTGAAGTCCAATAACCTAAATTCCTACAAGGAGGAGAAGGAGGCCAGCAAAATATACACTATGCAAAGAACAAACTTACAAGAAAAGATGTGAGTTTAGCTTTTTTATTTAGACCGTAACTTCCTGTACGCTGATGAGGGAGAAATTTAATGCTTCCACACAACGATAGTCAAGTTTCGTTTGTTTTAGAATCACTCAATACTTGATCACAAGGTCATATCTGTAGGTTAGTATATATATCTTTCAAGTGCAATATCTTAGATATGTTTTGTTTCAGACTATTTTGAAATCAGGAATTTTCATTCGTCTTTTATTGCAAATTGTCACCATTGATTTCCTTTATCATATATTTATATTATGTTACGACTTAGCGACGAACTTATGTACGAAGTTATTAATTCGTTTAAACTAGTGCATATTTGAATTATTTTGATTTATTCCAAACACATTACGGTTATATAGTAGTATATACTCAATGGCGTTACTGTGCGAAAATAATTTAATCCTGGGAAGTTGTTTTTGTTCGAACCAAAGGCTACGAGGCCAGCCTACATTAAACTCTAACAAAAACAGTAGTCGAGGCTTCTATCGCAAACTTGAAAATATATTTCTCTCCGAAAACCTATCCGTTCCTCAACGTACTTCGAGTAAAGAATGTGCCAAGCCTATAACAAAATAGAAAATAATGAATAGATTTGATAAAAAAAAATATTTGCCAAAAATGATAAGAAAACTCAATAAATAATATTTCAGATCACCGCTAACCCAATATAAGTATATTATGAACATCGTAGAACAACTTTATTAAGATAAGAATTCAATATAGCTTTTTATTATATAAAAGTTCAAAAGATTTCTAAAAAAACATTTGACATTTCATAGAAATCCTATTTGAGCTGGGCCATTCCACTACCCAATACGAAGTTATTCTCGCCAACTCACAGTAAATGTACGGTAAACTTTCGTATTTGATTGCGTTTCTATATTAAAATCAATATCATTCCAGGCAACCTTGCAAGGTCTCAGAGATAGACTATTGCACCTCGAACAACATCCCAGTAATATTAATCAAAGGTATTTTTTAAAATTCAATTCCATTAAAAATGCGTCACTAAGCAGGGATAACAGTATTATTGAACGAGTGGCGCTAGTCAGATTCAGAGAATCCATGTCGAAGAGAGCAGTCAAATCATCAGAGTCAGTCAGTGACTGTTGCTGCCTAATGTAATGGCTGATCAACTCAAACCCAAATCAGTGGTTGTAGACCTTAGAACACAAGCCCAAGAAATAAATTATGTGCCAACCTAAATGATTTATTTCCATAATCTCGTACCTTGAGATTCTGTCCCAATGGCATTAAAATTAGAATCGGTGTAATTTGTTGATAAACAGTCAACAAGATGATACTTGAATAGGAATCGGGAGAGTTATCTCCTGAAACAATAAACTTAATCATTTATATATCATTTTTCATTTACATATTTCCATTCAATCATTTTTAAGTACACATTACGAAACTGCGGTTCTGTTTTTTCCCAATGTCTTCAACAGTCATAGGATCAAGTATAGGGCAACCTATAATTTAATAAGTTTGTAACACAAATCATGTCATTTCGAAGTTATGATGAGTTTCAATAATTGTTATTCGAGTCACTTCTCGATTTACTACAAGAACTCTGTACGATCTTCGTGTTTTGGTAAGTTCTACAGACTCAAGAACTAAAAATTAGGATATTTTCAAACACTGATCAGTTGACTCCCGCCAATTGATGTAGATTATTCATGAATTATGGGCCATAGGCTTATAAAAATTTTTTTTAAATATTTGTTTTAAGGTTATCACACAGTACACAGACGGTTAAATTTATCTTGGTAAATAAATATGATTTGCTTTTTAATTGCATCAGTTTCTATGCCTTACAGAGATTAGATTAAATTCTTGAATTATCTTTTTGTGTCAATTTACGTTGTTTCAATTTTTAATTGATATTGAACTGTTGAGTTTCGCATTCCCAATAAAGTATTAGAATGTCCTTAATGCATTCTATTATCTCAAATATTCAGCAAATGTCTTCAATTAGACTTCTGTGGTAAGGATGATCGACTTGAACAACTTGTTAGATCACCTAATGGCCCCTTCTTCAAATAGATACTTTTTGTTATATTCCTTATACCAACTTGCCACAAGCTGGCGAACATTGAGATTTTCGTGGTAAATTATCACTAGCTATTTGGTCTTGCTGCAGATATTTTGCGAGCGTGAAAATTTCCGATTCTACAGGCACATATATACCGCGAGTAATCGTACCATCGATATCTCTCTGCTTACATTATTTTTAATTCTTTATCTTCTTGTGAATATATGCTTAATGACATCATAATGAGTGAGAAAAAAACATAATATAACATGTGTTCTTTTTATTCCAGAATCTAGAAAACAAGCGATACACTGAAAGGACAGCTCTATCCACCCTATTTCGACGAATGTGAGGTCTGAACAAGATATAAAACTCTTATGATAGAGAAGATCAACAAGATAAACAGAGAGGAAAAGGCTAATAAAATATGTGAGTTCAGCTTTCTAATTAGTCTTCTTTGAACCTTTCGGGAAGCTGATAAAGAAAGCTTTTCATCCGTTTCATCGGTTTATCGGAGACTTTTGACAACCCGCCTAATATGCAAGGAATAATAAACTAAACGATTTAATATTGTTAATCACAAACAAAATGACTCGGCTTCTTGTCTGTGCCTCAGCTTGATGTGACATAGAATTCGCCTTAGAACTGGTTCATTGGGAAGGTTATCTGCTAAAACAATAAACATAATCAGCACTTAACATATTGTCATGAAAGTATATACAGGTTGAAATCATACATAATATAAGTATATACATACCGTATGTTCTGATTCTTCACGCAATACAGCCATGCGAAGTATACTCCAAAGTAACTTTAATTCAGCTTGTATGACTAAAGTAGCAAATCTGCAGTGTTAGCCTACTATGCTAATTTGCTTATTATACAGTCCCAACCCGCAGTCGAGAATTGTGTTTTATTCGCAATTTAGAATAAGTTATAACTTTTATACATACATATTGTATACTTTCCTCTCACTCAAGAATACTACAACCAATACTGAACACCAAAACACTGACTTACACCAAATACTAAGCCAGACTGAACCAAATAGTCTGATCCGCGCGCTTTCAATTTTGCAATTATCGAGATTGATTGCTAAACTATCAAAATACCACTTTGTTCCGTCAGATACGCCCACATTGGCTGCGTGAATGTCGAGGCTTCTATCGCAAACTTGAAAATATATTTTTCTCCCAAAACCTATCCGTTCCTGAACGTACTTCGAGTTTGTAGACAGCAAATAATGTGCCAAGCCTATAACAAAATAGAAAATAATGAATAGATTTGATAAAAAAAAATATTTGCCAAAAATGATAAGAAAACTCAATAAATAATATTTCAGATCACCGCTAACCCAATATAAGTATATTATGAACATCGTATAACAACTTTATTAAGATAAGAATTCAATATATCATTTTATTATATAAAGTTTAAAAGATTTCTAAAAAAACATTTGACAATTCATAGAAATCCTATTTGAGCTGGGCCATTCCACTACCCAATACGAAGGTATGCTCGCCAACTCACAGTAAATGTATGGTAAACTTTCGTATTGGATTGCGTTTCTACATTAAAATCAATATCATTCCAGGCAACCTTGCAAGGTCTCAGTGATAGACTATTGCACCTCGAACAACATCCCAGTATTATTAGTCAAAGGTATTTTTTTAAATTCAATTCCATTAAAAATGCGTCACTATGCAGGGATAACAGTATTATTGAACGAGTGGCGTTAGTCAGTTCCGTCAGATACGCCCACGTTGGCTGCGTAATACGTCAAACGTCTTCATCGATGACATACCTCAGTCATTGTCAAGCGATGTTCCGCGGAACACTGGTGTTTCGTGAGGGGCATTCAGGTGTTTCTTGGTCTTGGCACCTTTCTATTTGCAAGACCGTTAATTCCTGCCTGTTTTGAGAAACAATTGAAACGAGGTTCTGCCGCTGTCTATTTTTGCTTTTAATTAAAGTCACAGCAGAGTGCCCATGTCACTGTGCACAGAGCCATGGAGATGCAAATGACAAGATAATTTTTGATGGGTTTCCCACCGATGATGGAATTGAGTTATAGAGATATATGATTGTATAGAGTTATGATTGAGTTATAAGCAGATAGCCAAAACTCGTCCAAACTTGTTTTTCTGTTAGCCTAAATTATTGCGCACGTCAACATGGTGGAAGTTGGACAGCTTGTTTACAAATACATTATGACATAACAGTGCAATTACGACGTGACAATCGCCCTTATTCAATCATATGCAAATGCAGTAATATTACCAGTCTAATACTCAAGTTTTACAGGATTGCCCGTTGTATGCATGCCTTGGTGTATAACCAATAGCTCTTTTTCTAAAATTTGAAAAAGATCCGCGGCAGAACTGATAATATCTTGCGCCCCACTAGTGTGCCCCGGCATACAGTTTGAGAAACGCTGCTGTATTTGCACCGCAGGTGCGCGATAATTTCCGCTCATCCCGCATGCTCAGTCAGCGCCTATGGCAATCGCCGTGGTTTCGACAATGGATGCAATAGCTGCAATTGTAGATGCATCCCCACTCTCCTTGAGGCGCACGAGCTCGTTGAAATGTTCCAGCGACTTCCCATCATGATCCACCGTCCGAAGACAAATCGCCCAGCATTGACTAGGATTTGTCGATCGTGATCGATTGCAACCTGACACTGGACGCAAATTCCAATCTGTTCCTAAACTTCTTCAGCCATAGCTCAGACTCTTTCCTTGCGCGATTTTTCAGCATTATCGGACTCTTCGATCTCATCATGGCCCCTGACTTATACGCCATTGTATGCGTACAAAATAATATGTGGAATTTTAGAAGCATTTTTGAATATTCTCTGTTTAGGGAGACAACGGAAAATTGTTCAGCATGTTTTATACGCCCTTAACTTCCACTTCCTATAGTCTCCATAGTTTTATCTTGAGGTAGCCAACAGCATATGATCTGCACTGCTATCGTGCTTCTCCAGTCCACGGTTAGTTTCCACAGGCTTCGATCACGAAGACAATCCGCCAAATGCAAATGCAGACTCCGATTTTTCCGTAGAAGTACTGACATTTTGGTAAGGGTAGAATATACTATCTGCGAGTACAATTATAATCCCTTTCTCTCTGTTTAGTTTTTTTTTATTTTATATATCCAACTGCAACTGCTAATATATTGGCATTGGAGTGAAATAAAACATGTAATCTGTGTTTTATTCCATTCAAAATACCTAGCGATACAAACGAAAGTGCCACCGTTTAGCTTGATTCTCGGATACGTATATGAAGTCGAAGAAAGCTGTACCATTTTTTAAGTATAAGGCTTGGCTCCGTTTTAGCCTGACTATATAATCTATTCACATATTTTCCCAATTTTTGACTTTACAAGATGAATGCTTCGTAACTCACTTTTTGTCCTGCCAATAATGCTTCTTTGGTTAGTGGTGTTGTATGACAGCTGACAGAATGTATGTCGTATGTTGCTATGGCGCGCGGGCCGTAATTTGCCATGTGAGATCTAGATTTTAGATTCCAAATTTTACTAGATTGTGAACAAAATATCTAGATCTAGCTATAATACACCTCCAGCGACAGCCCCAATGTAGGGTAGTAAGCTGTGAATATTGGACTTTGAAAAAATATATTTGAATGGTTAGTAAAATCGACTAAACTTCCCTCTCATTTATTATCGTTTTCAATCACCTGAATTCGCTACACTATCGGTTCTGTATGACGACATAATGAACAAGTCGGAACGAATAAATTTTATTTTCATTCAAGATGAACAGCGATACCCAAACTAGCGACCGCTCGTCTACGCATTACCTCACAAGGGTGAAGTCCAAGAACCTGGATTCCTACAAGGAAGAGAAGAAGTCCAAGAAGATATACACTACAGTGAACAAACTTACAATAAAAGATGTGAGTTTTGCTTTTTTATTTAGGCCGTAACTTCCTGTACGCTGATAGGGGAGAAATTTATTGATTTCACACAACGATAGTAATGTTTCGTTTGTTTTAGAATCGCTCAATACTTGAATACAAACTCATATCTGCAGGTTAGCAAATATATCTTTTAAGTGCAATATCTTATTTATGTTTTATTTCAGACTATTTTGAAATCAGGAATTTTTATTCGTATTGTATTGCAAATTGGAGTGAAATAAAACATGTAATCTGTGTTTTATTCCATTCAAAATACCTAGCGATACAAACGAAAGTGCCACCGTTTAACTTGATTCTCGGATACGTATATGAAGTCGAAGAAAGCTGTACCATTTTTTAAGTATAAGGCTTGGCTCCGTTTTAGCCTGACTATATAATCTATTCACATATTTTCCCAATTTTTGACTTTACAAGATGAATGCTTCGTAACTCACTTTTTGTCCTGCCAATAATGCTTCTTTGGTTAGTGGTGTTGTATGACAGCTGACAGAATGTATGTCGTATGTTGCTATGGCGCGCGGGCCGTAATTTGCCATGTGAGATCTAGATTTTAGATTCCAAATTTTACTAGATTGTGAACAAAATATCTAGATCTAGCTATAATACACCTCCAGCGACAGCCCCAATGTAGGGTAGTAAGCTGTGAATATTGGACTTTGAAAAAATATATTTGAATGGTTAGTAAAATCGACTAAACTTCCCTCTCATTTATTATCGTTTTCAATCACCTGAATTCGCTACACTATCGGTTCTGTATGACGACATAATGAACAAGTCGGAACGAATAAATTTTATTTTCATTCAAGATGAACAGCGATATCCAAACTAGCGACCGCTCGTCTACGCATTACCTCACAAGGGTGAAGTCCAAGAACCTGGATTCCTACAAGGAAGAGAAGAAGTCCAAGAAGATATACACTACAGTGAACAAACTTACAATAAAAGATGTGAGTTTTGCTTTTTTATTTAGGCCGTAACTTCCTGTACGCTGATAGGGGAGAAATTTATTGATTTCACACAACGATAGTAATGTTTCGTTTGTTTTAGAATCGCTCAATACTTGAATACAAACTCATATCTGCAGGTTAGCAAATATATCTTTTAAGTGCAATATCTTATTTATGTTTTATTTCAGACTATTTTGAAATCAGGAATTTTTATTCGTATTGTATTGCAAATTGTCACCATTGATTTCCTTTATCATATATTTATATTATGTTACGACTTAGCGACGAACTTATGTACGAAGTTATTAATTCGTTTAAACTAGTGCATATTTGAATTATTTTGATTCATTCCAAACACCTTACGGTTATATGGTAGTATCCACTCAATCGCGTTACTGTGCAGAGATAATTTAATCCTGGGAAGTTGTTTTCGTTCGAACCAAAGGCTACAAGGCCAGCCTACATTGAACCCTAACAAAAACAGTAGTCGAGGCTTCCATCGCAAACTTGAAAATATATTTCTCTCCCAAAACCTATCCGTTTCTCAACGTACTTCGAGTTTGTAGAAAGCAAATAATGTGCCAAGCTTATAACAAAATAGAAAAAAAAAATGAACAGATTTTTAATAAGATTTTTTTTCCAAAAATGATAAGAAAACATATTATTTATTATTTCAGATCACGACTAACCCAATATAAGTATACTATGAACATCGTAGAACAATTGTATTAAGATAAGAATTCAATATAGCATTATAATATATAAAAGTTCGATACATTACCAAAAAAATATTTGACAATGGCTAACTGCTATAACCATTCATTGAAATCCTATTGAGCTGGGCCATTCCACTACCAATGCGAAATTATTCTCACCAACTCACAGCAAATGTATGATAAAGTTTCATATTGGATTGCGTTTCTAGATTAAAATCAAAATCATTCCAAGCAACCTTGCAAGGTTTTAGTGACAGACTATTGCACCTGGAACAACATCCCACTATTAGTCAAACGTATTTTTTTTGTTGACTGTTGTTGCCTAATGTAATGGCTGATCAACTCAATCGCAAATCAGTGGTTGTAGACCTTTGAAAACACGTCCACGAAATAAGTCATGTCCCAAATCAAAACGATTTATTCCCAGAATTTTGTACCATGAGTTTCTGTCCCAATAGCATTAAAATTAGAATCGGTATAATTTCTTGATAAACAGTCAACACGATGATACTTGAATAGGAATCGAGAGGGTTATCTCCTGAAACAATAAACTTAATCATTTATATATCATTTTTCCTTTATATATTTCCGTTCAATCATTTTAAGTACACATTACGGAACTTCGGTTCTGATTTTCACAATGTCTTCGATAGTCATAGGATCAAGTATAGGGCCTATAATTTGAGAATTTTGTAACCCAAATCATGTCATTTCGAAGTTATGCTGAGTTTCAATAATTGTTATTCAAGTCACTTCTCGATTTACTACAAGAACTTTGTACGCTCTTCCTGTTTTGGTAAGTCTTACAGACTCAAGAACTAAAAATTAGGATATTTTCAAACACTGATCAGTTAACTCCGGTCAATTGATGTAGATTATTCATGAATTATGGGCCATAAGCTTAAAAAAAGCTTTTTTTAATATTCGTCGTAAGGTTAGCACACAGTACACAGAAGGTCATCAAACTCATCTTGTTATTTAAATATTTAAATTATTTAAATTATATTCTTTAATACCTTCTTGTGTCAATTTACGCTGTCTCAATTTATTATTGATATTGATATTTTGCATTTGTTATAAAGTACTAGAACGTTGTTAATACATCCCATTATAATAAATATTCAGCAAATTTCTTTGCTTAGACTCGTACGAATTATCAACTTGAACTATTTGCTAGCTCACCTAATGACCCTCTCTTTAAATAGATACTTTTTGTGATATTGTTCATACAAACTCTCTTGAAGCAAGCCAACACAAAAGTTTTTCGAGGTAAATTATCATAAGATAAGGTCTTGCTGCAGATATTTTGCGAGCGTGAAAATTCTGATTATACGGTCATTTATCAAACGAGTAATCCTACTATCGCTATCTCTCTGTTTAATTTTTTTTTATTTTTTATCTATCTTCACCTGCTTGTGAATTTATTCTTTATGACATCATAACGAGAATATCGGTCAGAGACCGAAGACTTATCGATCGAAAGTTAGGGGATCCCCAAAACAGCGCTCTTACTCCCTAGTGACACTTTGTGTCCCATCACTAATTAACTCTGATTAATAACTCGCTAATTATACGACATATTAGACCTTAGTCATTTAAAACCCATCCTACGCGCAAAAATAAAAGTGATGTAAAAAATTTTTTTTAACATCAGATCTTATGGGAAATGTGATCACCAGAGCAGAAATTTGCCTTTCTTGGGATTTTCTAGATATGTTTCATCGTATACGTGTGTAGTTTTGAGGATAGAATATTTTTTACCTTATTTTTGATATTTTTATCATGATAAACATGGTCAAGATATTTGATAATCGTTCATTAAAATTTTAATGATCGCGGCGTTTCCGATGATGTCATTCTCACTAGACCATGAGATTCTGCCAACGCGCCGTGCTCTGTGGAAACTGCTTGTGATAACAGAATACTGGAATACCGGTACCGGGACCACAACTGGCGTTAAACGAAAGACCTATTTTGGTTTTTATTGGATGTTATATATTTCATGAATTCCATGCAACTATGTACATTTCTGGTACAGTTTTCAAAATTCAATGGCCTAATTGAGTTCATATGTTGTGTCTTGTTGACACCATGTACCTATCCCAAAATTGGTGATGACCAGGGCTGGATTTAGACCAGGGGTCACCAAACTACGGCCCGCGGGCCGGATCCGGCCCTGCGGCGTCACTTCATCCGGCCCGCAATAACACGCAAAAATTGCTAAATATTTTTCCAAGGGAGATTTTCCCGAGCATCGTCTTCCTTGTTTAATTCGTAACATTGGCCAATCAGCAAGATGCAAAAACGTGACGTAATAATAAGTCTTTTCGCTTTCGCTCAGACACTTTTTTCACCCTGATAGATTTTCAGTCGTGGTTGTAAACAATATTTCGTTTTTGCAACTTTAAATGCTATTCGTTAGTTTTTGGTTGTGTTTCGGAAATTTAAGTATGAATCAAATAAGTCAATCATCATTTGCGTCCTTAGCAGTTTTAGTTTTAATAGTAGTAAGGAAAAATTAGTCTAGGAATAGCTGTGACATAATAGGCTAAAATTCTCTACCGGTACGCAACGTTTTCTGAGAAAAATGCACTTGTACACTCGTACGTAGCGCGTGCTTTCGACGAAACTCTTTACGTTTCTTGTGCTAAAATAAACGTCGAATGTGCATTTTGCGCTAACAGTACTGTAATCCCTCGCGTACTGCTCCAATTTCACAAGTCACACTAACTCCGATATAAATAAAAACTGCGTTAGTGGATAGATCTGAGTGAAAATAGAAAACAATACCAAGTTTATAAAAAACGGTCAAGAAATAACGGAGATATCGGAAATTTAGTACCACCCCGACAGGCCAATTTTTTCCATAAGGATTGTATTACTTTTTGATAAGAATTGTAATAAATATGAAAAAAGAACACATATCAATCACTAATATTTCGACGTGCGTCACATCTATGGAATATTGAGACTATTTCAGGATTTTATTCTGGCAACAGTCATTGACACCGCCGAAACATCGTCACAAATAAACGCTGGAGTTGTGCATGATAGTTTGACAGTGGTTCATTGTGGGTAATATTTAACGATGTTCTGATTGTGCAAACTTCATAAAAATTGGTAAGTATCAAATTAGGAAAGAAATACACACGTACATATAAATTTTATTGGTGTCCATAGACAATATCATTAATTTGCACTACGTATAACTGGAGCGTAATTTTTAAAAGCGTCGAATGTTGGGGAATTTATGCGCTAATGAAAAAAATCAAATACCAGATAATAGTTGTTTATTTTATCTAAATTATGTCAAAATTTCATGGAATTCTAAGCTACAGCAAGCAGTCCGTAGTCGTTTTTATGAGCGGTTTTCTAACACTGCATAATGGTACTTAGCAGACGTGATGCGTACATTTTTTGGCGCGAAAAAGGGGATTTTGAAAATTCCTAATTCACGACAGAAACGTTTTGATAACAGCTAAACTCAAGATAGTTGTTTAGATATTGAAATCTTTCATATTTGTTTTCCTAGGATGTTCCTGATCTATATTCTGCGATATAAATAAAATTTAAATCAAGTCTTCGGAAATGTAGAAGATATATTGTTGAATTGATTTCCCAACTTTTGTGAATTTATTGTATTGCATTGACAAAAATATTCACCCGGCCCGTTTCAACACAGTTTGAGTCATACCCGGCCCGCGGTCAAAAAAGTTTGGTTATCCCTGATTTAGACCATGAGAGGCCTCTTCATATTTTTGATCTCAGACTTTCTCTCTAAACAACACTACATGTCATTGCTTAAAATTTAAAAATATGAGTGCATTAAATTTTTCATTCTCCTCATTCATGGGTGTGAATTTTTAATTGAAAGAATGATAATTTACTTGAGGCAGTTTTGCTTTCAATTTCTTTGATCAAACAACCGCTACAGCCATACTTTAACATAGAAACTTCCAGCAGAATGCGCATAATAATAATTTCCCTTATTATGATGCTGTGGTTGAAACCAGTTGTGTACAAAATTTTCCACTCTGAAAAGCTTGATAGATATATATACGTTTCGTAGGAGTTAAATATGTCAAGTTTTGCTTTCAATTTCTTTGATCAAACAACCGCTACAGCCATACTTTAACATAGAAACTTCCAGCAGAATGCGCATAATAATAATTTCCCTTATTATGATGCTGTGGTTGAAACCAGTTGTGTACAGAATTTTCCACTCTGAAAAGCTTGATAGATATATATACGTTTCGTAGGGTTTAAATATGTCAAGTTTTCAAAAGAAATACAAACTTCGAAACCGAATTTCGAGGCTCTAGGTCAGGGGTTCTCAAACTTTTGGTGTTACGGAGCCCGTGAAGATGTTGACTATTATTCAAGGAGCCCTAAAATAAATTTTAAAAGTAAGTTAAAAGTACTTTACTTGATTTAAATGCTAAACCTTTTTTAATAGGGTTAATACAAGTCATAAATAAATCTAAATTTCAAAGATAAATCATATATATTAAGGCATATATAATTTGACACGTGACAAACATATTAATAAATTAGGGGTCGATTCTTTTTCCTTTTTGAAATTTTTGGAAGACTTAAAAAGGTTGCTGCGCGATTGCATTTTGGTACAATCGCCGACTGTTTTCGTCAGCGAGAAATGTTATACCTTATTAAACATCTTTACGTCGGTGTTTATTCTCCCTAAATCAAAAATTTCCTCCGGCATATAAATGTATTGTTCCACAATGACGACGATAATTGGTTTTTTGTTCTCGTGGGGAATTATGAAATCGATGTGAAAAACATGTTAATATATTATAGTCATCGGCGACGAGATGCTAAATAAAATTATTAACGAATCGACGGTAAATCCGCAACTCAAATTTCTTGATTGAAAAGCGGCATTATGAAATATTAAAACTAAAACTTAAAACCGAAGATAACACTATAAACATTGTTTCAGCAGACACACGACAGATTCAAAACGCTTTTTTAGACATTGCAAATGACAATATATATTTGATGTTATCTTAGGTTTTCTTTGGGTATTTATCGTAGTAACTGAAATCGAAACCCATTCTGAAACTACCAACGGAGCAGCATGCGATAACATAAATTTCAATCGTTTGTATTTTGCCTAGACCTTGTGATTTTTTAAACGATGATCGGGTGATATCTTGCAAAGAATATGAGTGGGAGACTTGCGATAGGGTGGAGTCAGTGCTGCAAGAAGGGGCTCAAATTTGTCGAATTCGCTAAATCGCTATAATTCGCCACACTGCCACGCAATCAATCAGTCATGATTACGATTTGATCGGGACGGGCACAAATATCTTATCAAACTTGTGACACCGGTAATAGGTATTATGTTCTTTTGTCGGCAAAATGACTCTGTTCCTAATATCTTATGATAACAGCGTTGTTCAGGATATACAGTAGTCCACAAGAACGCATCGGTCATGGATTGCACAATTGTATATTGTACTTATTGAGTTTTAACGTCGACCTCGGGATTTTTGGAACGGCGATATCTTGCTTAAAAATAATCTCGAGTGCGAAGGAACAAATCAAGTTTGACAAATCCCAAGATCGCGAAAATACGATTCCAATTTATCTATAGTTGGCAACTTATCACGTATTTTATACTATTTTAGAATAGTAATCTTTTATTTAAGTAATCCTCGTAGTAATCTTGAATCAAACGTGGGTAACGATGAGCACAATTAAATTATTATGACAAGACATTTTAAATGTTGCATCAGTCATGGATTGAATATTTTACGCAACAGAAATCTCGTTATCCACTAAAGAAGTTTTTTACTTAATCGCGAATAATGTTGCGCGGAAATTTCCGATTCCAATTTTGATCCCCCCTCTCCCTTAAGAATTCTGGCTGCGCTCCTGCTTATAAATAATGTGAATCTCGAATTCCGCCACTTTGTCATATTTCGAGGCTGTTATTGCTTCTTTGGACAGTTACAAAATTAGCCAAGTCAGTCTTTTGAAAACTAATCAAATAGCTCGCGGAGCCCCTAGGCTTCTCTCGCGGAGCCCTGGGGCTCCGTACGGAGCACTTTGAGAACCTATGCTCTAGGTTTCAGCCTGCCTAGCCTATTGGTAAATCCAGCCCTGGTGATGGTCCCTACAGGAAATTTCTGGCCCTAATCACTCAGCAGATTGAAATAAATGGTTTTCAGCATTTATTAGCAAAGATAGATATATATTTAATTAAACATATAGTTCAACTTGAAGCTTGTATAATGATATTATAAATATATGTCCCATTATTACTGCATTGTGAAAAGGCTTTCCCACTATCAAGTCTATAAGGTTTTAGCGTCTTCCAATGTCTCAGATGGAAACTTCAGTCTTCATTTCGCAAATTCTTTTCATTAATGCCATTAGCATTTGAAGCTTGACTGATTCCAATGTACCTTTTCCATTGTTGTTTAATGTGATAGCCTAAACGTGACTTCAATTTTTTTTCTCACTTCAATCATCACATGTTTGAATACCCGAGCTGACTTCTACTGATTTGTTATTAAATTATAATTTTTTTTATAAATTAACTGTCGTACTTGCTAAGTGTCCACTAAGTGAAAATCTACAAAAAAAAGCAGTGGTTTAATAATGGACTACATGTTTAACCGAATCCAAAAATATTCCGTAACTTAGTCAACCCTTCCTCCAAAGAGTTTTTGTTAAATTATTCAAACATCTTAATTAACTGTTAATCTTGATAGCGAGCTGGGGCGAACTGACTGTGATGGTCGTATTGCTCCCCAGTCTAGACCGAATAACTGTGTGTTTTGTATATAATTTTTATTGATTCAATGCTTGTATTCTGGTTGATGAAATAAATCTCTCTATCGTATTCAGTCATGTTTTTTAACCTAGTTAGGAGACCGGTATTGTACCATTATAGGTTGGAGATATTCATCTTTTTTGTATACCGGTACCGTACAACTTATCCTGCCTATTGGGAGGCTGGCCAACATTTTTGTTCGTAGGCCTATTTCAGTATTTACTAAATAATTTAGTTTTCACCTCTTGCAACCTTGGTACGGCACCGGTAGTTTAAATAACACGCCAGCATGCATTCAGTAAATGATTGCTAGCGGTACAGGTATAAACCAGTAAACAAACATGATAGAAATGGTATGGGTTATAGATTGTCAATGTTAAACGCTTCCAGTACCGGTACCGTACCCAAAGCGACATTAGCGCCCCATTTGCAGCGCATATCCCACAGAGCACGGCGAGTTGGCAGAATCTCATGGTCTAGTGAGAATGACGTCATCGGAAACACCGCGATCATTAAAATTTTAATGAACGATTATCAAATATCTTGACCATGTTTATCATGATAAAAATATCAAAAATAATGTAAAATATAGTCTATCCTTAAAACTACACACGTATACGATGAAACATATCTAGAAAATTCCAAAAAATGCAAATTTCTGCTCTGGTGATCACATTTCCCATAAGAGCTGATGTTAAAAAAAAAATTTTACATCACTTTTATTTTTGCGCGTAGAATGGGTTTTAAATGACTAAGGTCTATTCGCCCCAAATCAATAGGCTTCTGGTCCGAGATATGATGAATGCACATGCAAAATCTGGAGCAGATTTATTCTCGCTCTCGTGAGATATCGCGTGCATCTAACAGACAGACAGACAAATACCTATTTTTAGATTAAAATAGATAAGTAACGAGTGGAACAAACATAATACAACCTTTATTTTTTTTTATTCTAGAATCTAAAAACAAGCGATACACTGAAAGCACAGCTCACCTACCCGCATTTCCGACAAATGTGGAGTCTGAAAAAGACACCAAATCTCTTATGATGAAGAAGATCAACAAGATAAACAGAGAAAAAAAGTATAATAAAAGATGTGAGTTCAGCATTCTAATTAGTCTATTTTGTAACTTTCACGAAGCCGATAAAGAAAGTTTTTTATCGGTTTATCGGAGACATTTGACAACGCGTTCAATATGCAAGGGCTACTAAACTAAACGATTTATTATTATTAATTACAAGCAAAATGGCCCGGCTTCTTGTCTGTATCTCAGCTTGGATGCCCCAATACAATTCAACATAGAACCGTTGCAATTTTTTGAAAATACGACAACAAGATGATACACCAAATTGAATCTAGAGAGTTATCGCTAAAACAATAAACATAATAAGCAACATATTGGCATAAAATCATATACAGATTAAAATCATACAATATATAAAGTATATAGATACCGTATATGTTCTGAGTCTTCACGCACTACAATTAGCGAAGTATACTCCAAAGTAATTTTAATTCAGCTTGTATGACTAAATTAGCAAACCTGCAGTGTTAGCCTAGTATGCTAATTTGCTTATTATACAGTCTCAACCTGCAGCCAAAACTTGTTTTTTATTCGCAATTGAGATCGTTTATGTTGACCTTTTAATATTTTAATATATTTTTAATACATATATACTGTTATTTCTTTCTGCTAACTCACGAATACTACAATCATTGGACACAAAAACACTGATTTACAACAAATCCCATCCTGCAGTCGAGAATTGTGTTTTATTCGCAATTGAGAATAAGTTATAACTTTTATACATACATATTGTATACTTTCCTCTCACTCAAGAATACTACAACCAATACTGAACACCAAAACACTGACTTACACCAAATACTAAGCCAGACTGAACCAAATAGTCTGATCCGCGCGCTTTCAATTTTGCAATTATCGAGATTGATTGCTGAACTATCAAAAATAGGGTGACCATATTTCTAAATCCTAAAAGGAGGACACATCGTTTAGTAGAACCATCGATACCTTAACATTAGTAGAACCTTATTTCACCTGTGCCTAAGATTATACATCTACTAAATACTCCAGCATTAAATATAGAAGTGACGAAAATGAAAAAACATCTACAGAAGAATCAATTTATTTGTCCTTAGATCATGAGTATTTGGCTTTTCCTTTAATCTTTGTCAACACTGCCGCGTAATTTTTTGCAATCTATATCGTAAAAATGGCTTGAGGCCTACGCAATTCAGATTTGGGATTGTATGAATATTTGTTTCTTTCTTCAATCGTAAATTTAACAGCATTAAGACAAGCTTTGATTTTAATAATGAAAGCCCATGAATGATCACAATCCTTTATTTGTTCATTAAACACAGCAAGAAACGACTGCAAATGTTCAACGTGCAACTATAAGCTGAGCTTGTCTTCATTCGCCAGTAGCAAGTACCGTAGCGTAGCCGCAAGTAATGCACTCCATTTCGCTATCAGTTCGACCTTTTCTAAATCATGGATACTCTTGCTTTGGTTCCTGGGTAAAAAAGGCTTTTCTGTTTTGCAAAATTTACTGAAGTTACTGATGTAATTCATTGCCGAAATCAAAATTTTACTATTGCAAAATATAAGGTGAAATGACGTAAAACATAATTGCAGAACAATCCACTTTTTACGTCATAAACGAGTATGTATAACAATTAGCGTATGCATTTAATCTAGACTCCTAGTAGAGTAACCCCGTATGATATGCTATCACAACGCAATTTATTGCTTATCGTATGTCTAATGATAATTACAAGTCTCTACTTGGTTTAAAATTTTCTTAACACATAGAAAACGGTAGATTATATCATAACAGAATTTTAAATATTTAATCCCTTGAAAAAGGAGGACATTTTGACGTTTCAGAGCGTCCTCGGAGGACATAAATTTTTTAACAAAAAAGTAGGACAAATCCTCCAAAAGGAGGACGTATGGTCACCCTATTAAAATACCACTTTGTTCCGTCAGATACGCCCATATTGGCTGTGTAATACGTCAAACGTCTTCTCGATAACATACCTCAGCCATTGTCAAGCGATGTTCCGCGGAACACTGGTGTTTCGTGAGGGGCATTCAGGTGTTTCTTGGTCTTGGCACCTTTTTATTTGCAAGACCGTTAATTCCTGCCTGTTTTGAGAAACTATTGAAACGAGGTTCTGCCGCTGTCTATTTTTGCTTTTAATTAAAGTCACAGCAGAGTGCCCATGTCACTGTGCACAGAGCCACGGAGATGCAAATGACAAGATAATTTTTGATGGATTTTGCACCGATGATGGAATTGAGTTATAGAGATATATGATTGAGTTATAAGCAGATAGCCAAAACTCGTCCAAACTTTTTTTTCTGCTAGCCTAAATTTTTGCGCACGTCAACACGGTGGAAGTTGGACAGCTTGTTTAAAAATACATTATGACATAACAGTGCAATTACGACGTGACAATCACTTATTCAACCATATGCAAATGCAGTAATATTACCAGTCTAATACTCAAGTTTTACAGGATTGCCCGTTGTATGCATGCCTTGGTGTATAACCAATAGCTCTTTTTCTAAAATTTGAAAAAGATCCGCGGCAGAACTGATAATATCTTGCGCCACACTAGTGTGCCCCGGCATACAGTTTGAGAAACGCTGCTGTATTTGCACCGCAGGTGCGCGATAATTTCCGCTCATCACGGATGCTCAGTCAGCGCCTATGGCAATCGCCGTGGTTTCGACGATGGATGCAATAGCTGCAATTGTAGATGCATCCCCACTCTCCTTGAGGCGCACGAGCTCGTTGAAATGTTCCAGCGACTTCCCATCATGATCCACCGTCCGAAGACAAATCGCCCAGCATTGACTAGGATTTGTCGATCGTGATCGATTGCAATCTGACACCGGACGCAAATTCCAATCTGTTCCTGAACTTCTTCAGCCATAGCTCAGACTCTTTCCTTGCGCGATTTTTCAGCATTATCGGACTCTTCGATCTCATCATGGCCCCTGACCTATACGCCATTGTATGCGTACAAAATATTCGGTGAAATTTTAGAAGCATTTTTGAATATTCTCTGTTTAGGGCGACAACGGAAAATTGTTCAGCATGTTCTATACGCCTTTAACTTTCACTTCCTATAGTCTCCATAGTTTTATCTAGAGGTAGCCAACAGCATATGATCTGCTTCTTCAGTCCACGGTTAGTTCCCACAGGCTTCGATCACGAAGACAATCCGCCAAATGCAAATGCAGACTCCGATTTTTCCGTAGAAGTACTGAAATTTTGGTAAGGGTAGAATATACTATCTGCGAGTACAATTATATTCCCTTTCTCTCTGTTTAGTTTTATTTTATTTTATATATCCAACTGCAACTGCTAATATATTGGCATTGGAGTGAAATAAAACATATAATCTGTGTTTTATTCCATTCCAAATACCTAGCGATACACACGAAAGAGCCACCGTTTAGCTAGATTCTCGGATACGTATATGAAGTCGAAGAAAGCTGTACCATTTTTTCAAGTATGAGGCTTGGCTCCGTTTTTGCCTGACTATATAATCTATTCACGTATTTTCCCAATTTTTGACTTTACAAGATGAATGCTTCGTAACTCACTTTTTGTCCTGCCAATAATGCTTCTTTGGTTAGTGGTGTTGTATGACAGCTGACAGAATGTATGTCGTATGTTGCTATGGCGCGCGGGCCGTAATTTGCCATGTGAGATCTAGATTTTAGATTCCAAATTTTACTAGATTGTGAACAAAATATCTAGATCTAGCTATAATACACCTCCAGCGACAGCACCAATGTAGGGTAGTAAGCTGTGAATATTAGACTTTGAAAAAATATATTTGAATGGTTAGTAAAATCGACTAAACTTCCCTCTCATTTATTATCGTTTTCAATCACCTGAATTCGCTACACTATCGGTTCTGTATGACGACATAATGAACAAGTCGGAACGAATAAATTTTATTTTCATTCAAGATAAACAGCGATATCCAAACTAGCGACCGCTCGTCTACGCATTACCTCACAAGTGTGAAGTCCAAGAACCTGGATTCCTACAAGGAGGAGAAGAAGTCCAAGAAGATATACACTACAGAGAACAAACTTACAATAAAAGATGTGAGTTTAGCTTTTTTATTTAGGCCGTAACTTCCTGTACGCTGATAAGGGAGAAATTTATTGCTTTCACACAACGATAGTAATGTTTCGTTTGTTTTAGAATCGCTCAATACTTGAATACAAACTCATATCTGCAGGTTATCATATATATCCTTCAAGTGCAATATCTTAGATATGTTTTATTTCAGACTATTTTGAAATCAGGAATTTTTATTCGTATTTTATTGCAAATTGTCACCATTGATTTCCTTTATCATATATTTATATTATGTTACGACTTAGCGACGAAGTTATGAATTCGTTTAAACTAGTGCATATTTGAATTATTTTGATTTATTCCAAACACATTACGGTTATATGGTAGTATATACTCAATCGCGTTACTGTGCGAAAATAATTTAATCCTGGGAAGTTGTTTTTGTTCGAACCAAAGGCTACGAGGCCATGCAGCCTACATTACATTTTAACAAAAACAGTAGTCGAGGCTTCTATCGCAAACTTGAAAATATATTTCTCTCCCAAAACCTATCCGTTCCTCAAGGTACTTCGAGTTTGTAGACAGCAAATAATGTGCCAAGCCTATAACAAAATAGAAAATAATGAATGGATTTGATAAAAAAAAAATGTTTGCCAAAAATGATAAGAAAACTCAATGAATAATATTTCAGATCACCGCTAACCCAATATAAGTATATTATGAACATCGAAGAACAACTTCATTAAGATAAAAATTCAATATAGCATTTTATTATATAAAAGTTCAAAAGATTTCTAAAAAAACATTTGACAATTCATAGAAATCCTATTTGAGCTGGGCCATTCCACTACCCAATACGAAGTTATTCTCGCCAACTCACAGTAAATGTATGGTAAACTTTCGTATTGGATTGCGTTTCTACATTAAAATCAATATCCTTCCAGGCAACCTTGCAAGGTCTCAGTGATAGACTATTGCACCTCGAACAACATCCCAGTATTATTAGTCAAAGGTATTTTTTTAAATTCAATTCCATCAAAAATGCGTCACTAAGCATGGATAACAGCATTATTGAACGAGTGGCGTTAGTCAGATTCAGAGAATCCATGTCGAAGAGAGCAGTCAAATCATCAGAGTCAGTCAGTGACTGTTGCTGCCTAATGTAATGGCTGATCAACTCAAACCCAAATCAGTGGTTGTAGACCTTAGAAAACAAGCCCAAGAAATAAATTATGTGCCAAACCTAAATGATTTATTCCCATAATCTCGTACCTTGAGATTCTGTCCCAATGGCATTAAAATTAGAATCGGTGTAATTTGTTGATAAACAGTCAACAAGATGATACTTGAATAGGAATCGGGAGAGTTATCTCCTGAAACAATAAACTTAATCCTTTATATCATTTTTCATTTACATATTTCCATTCAATCATTTTTAAGTACCCATTACGAAACTGCGGTTCTGTTTTTTCCCAATGTCTTCAACAGTCATAGGATCAAGTATAGGGCAACCTATAATTTAATAAGTTCGTAACACAAATCATGTCATTTCGAAGTTATGGTGAGTTTCAATAATTGGTATTCGAGTCACTTCTCGATTTACTACAAGAACTCTGTACGATCTTCGTGTTTTGGTAAGTCCTACAGACTCAAGAACTAAAAATTAGGATATTTTCAAACACTGATCAGTTGACTCCCGCCAATTGATGTAGATTATTCATGAATTATGGGCCATAGGCTTATAAAAGTTTTTTTAAATATTTGTTTTAAGGTTATCACACAGTACACAGAAGGTTAAACTTATCTTGGTAAATAAATATGATTTGCTTTTTAATTGCATCAGTTTCTATGCCTCACAGAGATTAGATTATATTCTTGAATTATCTTTTTGTGTCAATTTACGTTGTCTCAATTTTCAATTGATATTGAACTGTGTTTTGCATTTCCAATAAAGTATTAGAATGTCCTTAATGCATTCTATTATCTTAAATATTCAGCAAATATCTTCAATTAGACTTCTGTGGTAAGGATTATCGACTTGAACAACTTGTTAGATCACCTAATGGCCCCTTCTTCAAATAGATACTTTTTGTTATATTCTTTATACAAACTCGCCACAAGCTGGCGAACATTGAGATTTTCGTGGTAAATTATCACTAGCTATTTGGTCTTGCTGCAGATATTTTGCGAGCGTGAAAATTTCCGATTCTACAGGCACATATACAACGCGAGTAATCGTACCATCGATATCTCTCTGCTTACATTATTTTTAATTCTTCATCTTCTTGTGAATATATGCTTTATGACATCATAATGAGTGAGACCAAACATGATATAACATGTGTTCTTTTTATTCCAAAATCTAGAAAACAAGCGATACACTGAAAGGACAGCTCCATCCACCCTATTTCGACGAATGTGGAGTCTGAACAAGATATAAAACTCTTATGATAGAGAAGATCACAAGATAAACAGAGAGGAAAAGGATAATAAAATATGTGAGTTCAGCTTTCTAATTAGTCTTCTTTGAACCTTTCGGGAAGCTGATAAAGAAAGCTTTTCATCCGTTTCATCGGTTTATCGGACACTTTTGACAACCCGCCTAATAGTCAAGGAATAATAAACTAAACGATTTATTATTAATAATCACAAACAAAATGACCCGGCTTCTTGTCTGTGCCTCAGCTTGATGTGACATAGAATTCGCCTTAGAACTGGTTCATTGGGAAGGTTATCTGCTAAAACAATAAACATAATCAGCACATAACATATTGGCATAAAAGTATATACCGGTTGAAATCATACATAATATAAGTATATACATACCGTATGTTCTGATTCTTCACGCAATACAGCCATGCGAAGTATACTCCAAAGTAACTTTAATTCAGCTTGTATGACTAAAGTAGCAAATCTGCAGTGTTAGCCTACTATGCTAATTTGCTTATTATACAGTCCCAACCTGTAGTCGAGAATTGTGTTTTATTCGCAATTGAGAATAAGTTATAACTTTTATACATACATATTGTAAACTTTCCTCTCACTCAAGAATACTACAACCAATACTGAACACCAAAACACTGACTTACACCAAATACTAAGCCAGACTGAACCAAATAGTCTGATCCGCGCGCTTTCAATTTTGCAATTATCGAGATTGATTGCTAAACTATCAAAATACCACTTTGTTCCGTCAGATACGCCCACATTGGCTGCGTAATACGTCAAACGTCTTCATCGATAACATACCTCAGCCATTGTCAAGCGATGTTCCGCGGAACACTGGTGTTTCGTGAGGGGCATTCAGGTGTTTCTTGGTCTTGGCACCTTTCTATTTGCAAGACCGTTAATTCCTGCCTGTTTTGAGAAACAATTGAAACGAGGTTCTGCCGCTGTCTATTTTTGCTTTTAGTTAAAGTCACAGCAGAGTGCCCATGTCACTGTGCACAGAGCCATGGAGATGCAAATGACAAGATAATTTTTGATAGATTTTGCACCGATGATGGAATTGAGTTATAGAGATATATGATTGTATAGAGTTATGATTGAGTTATAAGCAGATAGCCAAAACTCGTCCAAACTTTTTTTTCTGCTAGCCTAAATTATTGCGCACGTCAACACGGTGGAAGTTGGACGGCTTGTTTACAAATACATTATGACATAACAGTGCAATTACGACGTGACAATCGCCCTTATTCAATCATATGCAAATGCAGTAATATTACCAGTCTAATACTCAAGTTTTACAGGATTGCCCGTTGTATGCATGCCTTGGTGTATAACCAATAGCTCTTTTTCTAAAATTTGAAAAAGATCCGCGGCAGAACTGATAATATCTTGCGCCACACTAGTGTGCCCCGGCATACAGTTTGAGAAACGCTGCTGTATTTGCACCGCAGGTGCGCGATAATTTCCGCTCATCACGGATGCTCAGTCAGCGCCTATGGCAATCGCCCTGGTTTCGACAATGGATGCAATAGCTGCAATTGTAGATGCATCCCCACTCTCCTTGAGGCGCACGAGCTCGTTGAAATGTTTCAGCGACTTCCCATCATGATCCACCGTCCGAAGACAAATCGCCCAGCATTGACTAGGATTTGTCGATCGTGATCGATTGCAATCTGACACTGGACGCAAATTCCAATCTGTTCCTGAACTTCTTCAGCCATAGCTCAGACTCTTTCCTTGCGCGATTTTTCGGCATTATCGGACTCTTCGATCTCATCATGGCCCCTGACCTATACGCCATTGTATGCGTACAAAATAATCGGTGAAATTTTAGAAGCATTTTTGAATATTCTCTGTTTAGGGCGACAACGGAAAATTGTTTAGCATGTTTTATACGCCTTTAACTTTCACTTCCTATAGTCTCCATAGTTTTATCTAGAGTAGGCTTGCACGTAATTGACAAAAATCAATTCCGTAATTACGGCAAAATCAATTACGTAATGACCCCGTAATTGCGATATTTTTCCACGCATTTAAACCTATCATAACAACCAATTGAATCCACTTCTTTTCCGAATGGGACATTGAAGTTGGGTTTTCATATTTTTGGCAGTACTACACGCCGGCGGCAGATGTTGAATACAAATATCAAGGAGTGAATTCAAATTAATTTTATTCTGATTTTTATCTTTTGTGTTAGCTTTGGTTTTCCTTTATCACCTTCGCAAATTAACCGTCCCATTTTTATGCGATCAATTTTATTTTATCATTACCGACACTGGTATACAGATATTTATGAAAACGATAGTTTTTTAAAACCACCTTAGTACTGAATAAAAATTACGGGTTTCTAATTTTTAACCAACGACGAGCGTATTCTCTCGTTTGATTATACTTGCGATTTCCTCGCGACGAAGACTTGTTTTTGCAGCGTCTTCTGCATTATCCGACATTACTGCCTTGTTAGCATTTCATAATAATAATTATTGATGTCGACTTATTGACGATATTCCGATTACCATGCTTCATTTTACATTTAATCATTTCGCGGACTGAATGTTTATAACATTATTTGCGATAAATTTGGATCAAATATTATTTATTTGCGTATAATTGAAATACCGAACTTATATGATATGCCTTCTCCGAAAATACAAAGTTATATCGCAAAACAGTGCATTTTGTGACATTTATTTTACACTCACGACATTTATTAACTCAAGTCGGCGATCCTATCGGCCAAGATTGACATAAATTTGGTCGAGTGCCGGTGGTATTCAAGTCGACGATAAATCAAATTAAGTTGCCGCATTTGGTAAGACAGTTAATCATATATGGCCGAAATATTGAGAGGAATTGTGAAAAACATCATGAGCAAGGCCAAGTCCGGACTGATATATAACGATAAAACCGTTAACAGAACATCAAGATTTTGTAATAGAAAATGGATCTCGCACAGAATAAACACACTGGCTCATATTTGATAGCAGTTAAATTTTTTAGCGGTCCGCGAGGAATCCATCGTTTTGTTGTTTCTCTGCCGTCTCAACAACCGCTTTACCGATGCCGAGAAGACGAAGTTGCGTTGGTTCATTACGCAATCTCTCTTTTGTCGTCATATTGCTATTTGATAAGCGCGACATTAATTATCACGGCGAGGTATTGGCGCGAGTGATCAATCGCTCTTTTCGCTTAATTGGTTCCAATTCGTCGCGAAAGCTCTTCGTTAAATTTCACAAGATCGTCGTGTTGAAAGGTTATGGATATTTTCCTGCTTATACCCCAAGTCTGAAATAAAACAGCCAAAAACAGTATGATATTCCATGTTCATATATCAAGTGTTGATATTAACAATAAAGAATGGTTAAGCATTGCTAATCCACACTTGGTGGGGAATTCCCACTATTTAAACGCGTGACTATAAAATAGAAACGGAACATATATACCATAAGTAACGGAAAACTGGAACAAGTAAATAATAAATAAAAGTAAAATGAATACAAATGTTTGATAGACCATGTTTGATAGATTGATCTCCTGCGTTCATTAGTCATTTCACCCGAAGAAGTTGAAACCGGTCGTGTTAGCGTCCATCGGTCGTAACACAATTCTTCCCCCCATCTACGGTTATTATGTACATTGGCCATGGCCATTCTAGATAAGATGCGAGAGAAGTTGAAACCAGGTGTGTTGGCGTCAATCGGTCCTAACGCAATTTTATCCCTTATCTAAGGTTAAGTTGCGGGAGAAGTTAAAACCAGGTGTGTTGGCGTCAAACGGCCCTACTCAGTTCTTCCCCCTTAACTACGTTAATAATTTACATTGGCCATGCCAGATAAGTTGATAATAGGTTAGTAAATAGCAACGCGTCATGCCTTCCTTCACCTACGTAACAAGAGAGAGAAGAGGGAGAAAAACGGATGCGAATACCGGAACTCTAACTTCTTCTATTTGTTGAGCTTTCATTTTTCGCAATCGACGAAATTGACTGCTTTGAAGAAAGCTCGTTTCAATGCAATAATTACGACTTTACGTAATTCGTAACTTCCCTTCCGTAACTCCAAATAATTACGTAATTCCGTAAATCCGTAAATTACGTGCAAGCCTAATCTAGAGGTAGCCAACAGCATATGATCTGCTTCTTCAGTCCACGGTTAGTTTCCACAGGCTTCGATCACGAAGACAATCCGCCAAATGCAAATGCAGACTCCCATTTTTCCGTAGAAGTACTGACATTTTGGTAAGGGTAGAATATACTTTCTGCGAGTACAATTATATTCCCTTTTTCCCTGTTTAGTTTTTTTAAATTTTATATATCCAACTGCAACTGCTAATATATTGGCTTTGGAAAGAAATAAAACATATAATCTGTGTTTTATTCCATTCCAAATACCTAGCGATACACACGAAAGAGCCACCGTTTAGCTAGATTCTCGGATACGTATATGAAGTCGAAGAAAGCTGAACCATTTTTTAAGTATGAGGCTTGGCTCCGTTTTTGCCTGACTATATAATCTATTCACGTATTTTCCCAATTTTTGACTTTACAAGATGAATGCTTCGAAACTCACTTTTTGTCCTGCCAATAATGCTTCTTTGGTTAGTGGTGTTGTATGACAGCTGACAGAATGTATGTCGTATGTTGCTATGGCGCGCGGGCCGTAATTTGCCATGTGAGATCTAGATTTTAGATTCCAAATTTTACTAGATTGTGAACAAAATATCTAGATCTAGCTATAATACACCTCCAGCGACAGCCCCAATGTAGGGTAGTAAGCTGTGAATATTAGACTTTGAAAAAATATATTTGAATGGTTAGTAAAAGCGACTAATCTTCCCTCTCATTTATTATCGTTTTCAATCACCTGAATTCGCTACACTATCGGTTCTGTATGACGACATAATGAACAAGTCGGAACGAATAAATTTTATTTTCATTCAGGTTAAACAGCGATATCCAACCTAGCGACCGCTCGTCGCTGAATATCCAAGAAGATATTACACTACAGAGAACAAACTTACAATAAAAGATGTGAGTTTAGCTTTTTTATTTAGGCCGTAACTTCCTGTACGCTGATAAGGGAGAAATTTATTGCTTTCACACAACGAGAGTAATGTTTCGTTTGTTTTAGAATCACTCAATACTTGAATATAAACTCATATCTGCAGGTTAGCATATATATCCTTCAAGTGCAATATCTTAGATATGTTTTGTTTCAGACTATTTGAAATCAGGAATTTTTATTCGTATTTATTGCAAATCTTGTCGCCATTGATTTCCTTTATTATATATTATGTTACGACTTAGCGACGAACTTATGTACAAAATTATTATTCCGTTTAAACTAGTTCATATGTGAATTATCTGGATTGATTCCAGACACATTACGGTTATATGGTAGTATCCACTCAATCGCGTTACTGTGCAGATATAATTTAATCCTGGGAAGTTGTTTTTGTTCGAACCAAAGACGTTACTCAACGTACTTCGAGTTTGTAGACAGCAAATAATGTGCCAAGCATATAACAAAATAGAAAAAAAATGAACAGATTTAATAAGAATTTTTTTTCCAAAAATGATAAGAAAACATTTATTTATTATTTCAGATCACGACTAACCCAATATAAGTATACTATGAACATCGTAGAACAATTGTATTAAGATAAGAATTCAATATAGCATTATATTATATAAAAGTTCGATACATTACCAAAAAAATATTTGACAATGGCTAACTGCTATAACCATTCATACAAATCCTATTGAGCTGGGCCATTCCACTACCCAATACGAAATTATTCTCACCCACTCACAGCAAATGTATGATAAAGTTTCATATTGGATTGCGTTTCTAGATTAAAATCAAAATCATTCCAAGCAACCTTGCTAGGTCTTAGTAATAGACTATTGCACCTGGAACAACATCCCACTATTAGTCAAACGTATTTTTTTATTATTCAATTTCACTAAAAGGATTAACAGTATTATGAAACGAGTGGCGTTAGTCAGATTCATAGAATCCATGTCGAAGAGAGCAGTCAAATTATCAGAGTCAGTGACTGTTGTTGCCTAATGTAATGGCTGATCAACTCAATCGCAAATCAGTGGTTGTAGACCTTTGAAAACACGTCCACGAAATAAGTCATGTCCCAAATCAAAACGATTTATTCCCAGAATTTTGTACCATGAGTTTCTGTCCCAATAGCATTAAAATTAGAATCGGTATAATTTTTTGATAAACAGTCAACACGATGATACTTGAATAGGAATCGAGAGGGTTATCTCCTGAAACAATAAACTTAATCATTTATATATCAATTTTCATTTATATATTTCCGTTCAATCATTTTTAAGTACACATTACGGAACTTCGATTCTGATTTTCACAATGTCTTCGATAGTCATAGGATCAAGTATAGGGCAGCCTATAATTTGAGAGTTTTGTAACACAAATCATGTCATTTCGAAGTTATGGTGAGTTTCAAAAATTGGTATTCAAGTCACTTCTCGATTTACTACAAGAACTTTGTACGCTCTTCGTGTTTTGGTAAGTCCTACAGACTCAAGAACTAAAAATTAGGATATTTTCAAACATTGATCAGTTAACTCCGGTCAATTGATGTAGATTATTCATGAATTATGGGCCATAGGCTTATAAAAGCTTTTTTAATATTCGTCATAAGGTTAGCACACAGTACACAGAAGGTCATCAAACTTATCTTGTTATTTAAATATTTAAATTATATTGTTGAATACCTTCTTGTGTCAATTTACGCTATCTCAATTTATAATTGATATTGATATTTTGCATTTGTTATAAAGTACTAGAACGTTGTTAATACATCCCATTATAATAAATATTCAGCAAATTTCTTTGCTTAGACTTCTTTCGTATGAATTATCGACTTGAACTATTTGCTAGCTCACCTAATGACTCTCTCTTCAAATAGATACTTTTTGTGATATTGTTTATACCAACTCTCTTGAAGCAAGCGAACACAAAAGTTTTTCGAGGTAAATTATCATAAGCTATTTGGTCTTGCTGCAGATATTTTGCGAGCGTGAAAATTCCGATTATACGGTCATTTATCAAACAAGTAATCCTACTATCGCTATCTCTCTGTTTCAATTTTTTTTATTATTTATCTATTTTCACCTGCTTGTGAATTTATTCTTTATGACATCACAACGAGAATATCGGTCAGAGATCGAAGACTTATCGATCGAAAGTTAGGGGATCCCCCAAAACAGCGCTCTCACTCCATAGTGACTCCTTGTGCCCCATCACTAATTAATTCTGATTAATAACTCGCTAATTATACGACATAATTCGCCCAAAATCAATAGGCTTCTGGTTCGAGATATGATGAATGCACATGCAAAATCTGGAGCAGATTTAATCTCGCTTTCATGAGATATCGCGTGCATCTAACAGACAGACAGACAGACAGACAGACAGACAGACAGACAGACAGACAAATACCTATCAACATACTTACCGATTAAAATCTATAAGTAATGAGTGGAACAAACATAATATAACCTTTTTTTTTTATTCTAGAATCTAAAAACAAGCGATACACTGAAAGCACAGCTCACCTACCCGCATTTCCGACAAATGTGGAGTCCGAAAAAGACACCAAATCTCTTATGACGAATAAGATCAACAAGATGAACAGAGAGAAAAAGTATAATAAAAGATGTGAGTTCAGCATTCTAATTAGTCTATTTTGTAACTTTCGGGAAGCCGATAAAGAACGCTTTCCTATTTGCATTTGCATGGCCTGGCTTCTTGTCTGTGTCTCAGCTCGGATGTCCCAATACAATTCAACATAGGACAGTTGCAATTTTTTGAAAATACGACAACAAGATGATACACAAAATTGAATCTGGAGAGTTATCTGCTAAAACAATAAACATAATAAGCAACATATTGGCATAAAATCATTTACAGATTGAAATCATACAATGTATACAGTATATAGATACCGTATATGTTCTGAGTCTTCAGCGAAGTATACTCCAAAGTAACTTTAATTCAGCTTGTATGACTAATTTAGCAAACCTGCAGTGTTAGCCTACTATGCTAATTTGCTTATTATACAGTCTCAACTTGCAGCCAAAACTTGTTTTTCATTCGCAATTGAGAACGTTTATGTTGACCTCAAGTTAGATTTTTAATACATACTGTTATTTCTTTCTGCTAACTCACGAATACTACAATCATTGAACACAAAAACACTGATTTACAACAAATACTAAGCCAGACTGAACCAAGTCGGCTGATCAGCGCGCTTCCAATTTAGCAATTATCGAGATTGATTGCAAAACTATGAACATACCACTTTGTTCCGTCAGATACGACCACATTGGCTGCCTAACACATCAAATATCTTCATAAATAATATATGTCAGCGATTGTTAAGCGATGTTCCGCGGAGCACTGGTGTTCCGTGATAGGCATTCAGGTGTTTCTTGGTCTTGATGCCTTTCTATTTGCCAGACCAGTAAATTTTCGTTCAGGTAGATGCAACCATGAGAGTCTCACAAGAATACTTTCCTTCTTGCGCTTCTCCAAGATTTGCTAGATACGCCCACATTGTCTGCGTGAAAACGTCAAACGTCATCGCAAATAACATATTATGTCAGTGATTATCAACCGATATTTCGCGTAACACTGATGTTCCGCGCCATGCGTTCGTGTATTTCGTGGGGTTAACGCTTTCCTATTTGCATGACCGTAAATTGCCGTTAAATCATATATGTAGTTATGAGAGGCCCACCAGGGTACTTTCGTTTTGCGCAATATATAAAAGATATCTCCGTTGTTTCCACTAAAAATTGTTTGAAGCGTCTTAGCGATTACGTACTGGCCGGCAGTGACCGTTTTGATGTAATGTACCATAACTAAAATAAGTCCGTGGGCATCACAAAGTTGCGTGCAACACGAGAGGATGCTTTCCCTGTATTTGCATTGCGTGTCCGCGTTAATATCCGTTCATTACCGGTGCTCCGTCAGCGCCTATGGCAACCGCCGGGGTTTCGGCGATGGAATTTTGACAATGAAATTTGACTTTGAAAAAAAATATTTGAATGGTTAGTAAAATCGACTAATCTTCCCTTTCATTTATCATCGTTTTCAATCAACTGAATTTGCTATACTATTGGTTCTGTATGGCGACATAATGAACAAAACAGAACGAATAAATTTTGTTATTTTCATTCAAGATAACAAGCAATATCCAAACTAGCGACCGCTCGTTTACCGCATCACGTCACAAGTGTGAAGTCCAATAACCTAAATTCCTACAAGGAGGAGAAAGAGGCCAGCAAGATATACACTATGCAGAGAACAAACTTACAAGAAAAGATGTGAGTTTAGCTTTTTTATTTAGACCGTAACTTCCTGTACGCTGATGAGGGAGAAATTTATTGCTTCCACACAACGGTAGTAAAGTTTCGTTTGTTTTAAAATCACTTAATACTTGATCACAAGGTCATATCTGTAGGTTAGTATATATATCTTTCAAGTGCAATATCTTAGATATGTTTTGTTTCCGACTATTTTGAAATCAGGAATTTTCATTCGTATTTTATTGCAAATTGTCACCATTGATTTCCTTTATCATATATTTATATTATGTTACGACTTAGCGACGAACTTATGTACGAAGTTATTAATTCGTTTAAACTAGTGCATATTTGAATTATTTTGATTTATTCCAAACACATTACGGTTATATAGTAGTATATACTCAATGGCGTTACTGTGCGAAAATAATTTAATCCTGGGTAGTTGTTTTTGTTCGAACCAAAGGCTACGAGGCCAGCCTACATTAAACTCTAACAAAAACAGTAGTCGAGGCTTCTATCGCAAACTTGAAAATATATTTTTCTCCCAAAACCTATCCGTTCCTCAACGTACTTCGAGTTTGTAGACAGCAAATAATGTGCCAAGCCTATAACAAAATTAGAAAATAATGAATAGATTTGATAAAAAAAAAATGTTTGCCAAAAATGATAAGAAAACTCGATAAATAATATTTCAGATCACCGCTAACCCAATATAAGTATATTATGAACATCGTAGAACAACTTTATTAAGATAAGAATTCAATATAGCATTTTATTATATCTCATTATATCTTATTATTTTGTTAAACTTATCTTGGTAAATAAATATGATTTGCTTTTTAATTGCATCAGTTTCTATGCCTCACAGAGATTAGATTATATTCTTGAATTATCTTTTTGTGTCGGTCAGTCGAGGCTTCTATCGCAAACTTGAAAATATATTTCTCTCCCAAAACCTATCCGTTCCTCAACGTACTTCGAGTTTGTAGACAGCATAAATAAAGAAAGTTTTTTATCGGTTTATCGGAGACATTTGACAACGCGTTCAATATGCAAGTGCTACTAAACTAAACGATTTATTATTATTAATTACAAGCAAAATGGCCCGGCTTCTTGTCTGTGTCTCAGCTCGGATGTCCCAATACAATTCAACAAAGAAACCGTTGCAATTTTTTGAAAATACGACAACAAGATGATCCACAAAATTGAATCTGGAGAGTTATCTGCTAAAACAATAAACATAATAAGCAACATATTGGCATAAAATCATTTACAGATTGAAATCATACAATATATACAGTTTATAGATACTGTATATGTTCTGAGTCTTCAGCGAAGTATACTCCAAAGTAACTTTAATTCAGCTTGTATGACTAAATTAGCAAACCTGCAGTGTTAGCCTACTATGCTAATTTGCTTATTATACAGTCTCAACCTGCAGCCAAAACTTGTTTTTCATTCGCAATTGAGAACGTTTATGTTGACCTCAAGTTAGATTTTTGATACATACTGTTATTTCTTTCTGCTAACTCGCGAATACTACAATCATTGGACACAAAGACACTGATTTACAACAAATACTAAGCAAGACTGAACCAAGTCGTCTAATCACACAGTACACAGAAGGTTAAATTTATCTTGGTAAATAAATATGATTTGCTTTCATATTGCATCAGTTTCTATGCCTCACAGAGATTAGATTATATTCTTGAATTATCTTTTAGTGTCAATTTACGTTGTCTCAATTTTTAATTGATATTGAACTGTGGAGTTTTGCATTTCAAATAAAGTATTAGAATGTCCTTAATGCATTCTATTATCTTAAATATTCAGCAAATGTCTTCAATTAGACTTCTGTGGTAAGGATGATCGACTTGAACAACTTGTTAGATCACCTAATGGCACCTTCTTCAAATAGATACTTTTTGTTATATTCTTTATACAAACTCGCCACAAGCTGGCGAACATTGAGATTTTCGTGGTAAATTATCACTAGCTATTTGGTCTTGCTGCAGATATTTTGCGAGCGTGAAAATTTCCGATTCTACAGGCACATATATAACGCGAGTAATCGTACCATCGATATCTCTCTGCTTAGATTATTTTTAATTCTTCATCTTCTTGTGAATATATGCTTTATGACATCATAATGAGTGAGACAAAACATAATATAACATGTGTTCTTTTTATTCCAGAATCTAGAAAACAAGCGATACACTGAAAGGACAGCTCAATCTACCCTATTTTTCGACGAATGTGGAGTCTGAACAAGATATAAAACTCTTATGATAGAGAAGATCAACAATATAAACAGAGAGGAAAAGGATAATAAAATATGTGAGTTCAGCTTTCTAATTAGTCTTCTTTGAACCTTTCGGGAAGCTGATAAAGAAAGCTTTTCATCCGTTTCATCGGAGACTTTTGACAACCCGCCTAATATGCAAGGAATAATAAACTAAACGATTTATTATTGTTAATCACAAACAAAATGACCCGGCTTCTTGTTTGTGCCTCAGCTTGATGTGACATAGAATTCGCTCTAGAACTGGTTCATTGGGAAGGTTATCTGCTAAAACAATAAACATAATCAGCACATAACATATTGACATAAAAGTATATACAGATTGTAATCATACATAATATAAGTATATACATACCGTATGTTCTGAATCTTCACGCAATACAGCCATGCGAAGTATACTTCAAAGTAACTTTAATTCAGCTTGTATGACTAAAGTAGCAAATCTGCAGTGTTAGCCTACTATGCTAATTTGCTTATTATACAGTCCCAACCTGCAGTCGAGAATTGTGTTTTATTCGCAATTGAGAATAAGTTATAACATTATACATACATATTGTATACTTTCCTCTCACTCAAGAATACTACAACCAATAATGAACACCAAAACACTGACTTACACCGAATACTAAGCCAGACTGAACCAAATAGTCTGATCCGCGCGCTTTCAATTTTGCAATTATCGAGATTGATTGCTAAACTATCAAAATACCACTTTGTTCCGTCAGATACGCCCACATTGGCTGCGTAATACGTCAAACGTCTTCATCGATAACATACCTCAGCCATTATCAAGCGATGTTCCGCGGAACACTGGTGTTTCGCGAGGGGCATTCAGGTGTTTCTTGGTCCTGGCACCTTTCTATTTGCCAGACCGTTAATTCCTGCCTGTTTTTAGAAACAATTGAAACGAGGTTTTGCCGCTGTCTATTTTCGCTATTAATTAAAGTCACAGCAGAGTGCCCATGTCACTGTGTACAGAGCCATGGAGATGCAAATGACAAGATAATTTTTGATGGATTTTGCACCGATGATGGAATTGAGTTATAGAGATATATGATTGTATAGAGTTATGATTGAGTTATAAGTAGATAGCCAAAACTCGTCCAGACTTGTTTTTCTGTTAGCCTAAATTATTGCGCACGTCAACATGGTGGAAGTTGGACAGCTTGTTTACAAATACATTATGACATAACAGTGCAATTACGACGTGACAATCGCCCTTATTCAATCATATGCAAATGCAGTAATATTACCAGTCTAATACTCAAGTTTTACAGGATTGCCCGTTGTATGCATGCTTTGGTGTATAACCAATAGCTCTTTTTCTAAAATTTGAAAAAGATCCGCGGCAGAACTGATAATATCTTGCGCCACACTAGTGTGCCCCGGCATACAGTTTGAGAAACGCTGCTGTATTTGCACCGCAGGTGCGCGATAATTCCCGCTCATCACGGATGCTCAGTCAGCGCAAATGGCAATCGCCGTGGTTTCGACGATGGATGCAATAGCTGCAATTGTAGATGCATCCCCACTCTCCTTGAGGCGCACGAGCTTGTTGAAATGTTCCAGCGACTTCCCATCATGATCCACCGTCCGAAGACAAATCGCCCAACATTGACTAGGATTTGTCGATCGTGATCGATTGCAACCTGACACTGGACGCAAATTCCAATCTGTTCCTGAACTTCTTCAGCCATAGCTCAGACTCTTTCCTTGCGCGATTTTTCGGCATTATCGGACTCTTCGATCTCATCATGACCCCTGACCTATACGCCATTGTATGCGTACAAAATAATCGGTGAAATTTTAGAAGCATTTTTGAATATTCTCTGTTTAGGGAGACAACGGAAAATTGTTCAGCATGTTTTATACGCCTTTAACTTCCACTTCCTATAGTCTCCATAGTTTTATCTAGAGGTAGCCAACAGCATATGATCTGCACTGCTATCGTGCTTCCCCAGTCCACGGTTAGTTTCCACAGGCTTCGATCACGAAAACAATCCGCCAAATGCAAATGCAGACTCCGATTTTCCCGTAGAAGTACTGGAATTTTGGTAAGGGTAGAATATACTATCTGCGAGTACAATTATATTCCCTTTCTCTCTGTTTTTTTTTTTTATATTTTATATATCAAACTGCAACTGCTAATATAACGGCATTGGAGTGAAATAAAATATATAATCTGTGTTTTATTCCATTCCAAATACCTAGCGATACACACGAAAGAGCCACCGTTTAGCTAGATTCTCGGATACGTATATGAAGTCGAAGAAAGCTGTACCATTTTTTAAGTATGAGGCTTGGCTCCGTTTTAGCCTGACTATATTTTCCCAATTTTTGACTTTACAAGATGAATGCTTCGTAACTCACTTTTTGTCCTGCCATTAATGCTTCTTTGGTTAGTGGTGTTGTATGACAGCTGACAGAATGTATGTCGTATGTTGCTATGGCGCGCGGGCCGTAATTTGCCATGTGAGATCTAGATTTTAGATTCCAAATTTTACTAGATTGTGAACAAAATATCTAGATCTAGCTACAATACACCTCCAGCGACAGCACCAATGTAGGGTAGTAAGCTGTGAATATTAGACTTTGAAAAAATATATTTGAATGGTTAGTAAAATCGACTAATCTTCCCTCTCATTTATTATCGTTTTCAATCACCTGAATTCGCTACACTATCGGTTCTGTATGACGACATAATGAACAAGTCGGAACGAATAAATTTTATTTTCATTCAAGATAAACAGCGATATCCAAACTAGCGACCGCTCGTCGCCGAATATCCAAGAAGATATTACACTACAGAGAACAAACTTACAATAAAAGATGTGAGTTTAGCTTTTTTATTCAGGCCGTAACTCCCTGTACGCTGATAAGGGAGAAATTTATTGCTTTCACACAACGATAGTAATGTTTCGTTTGTTTTAGAATCACTCAATACTTGAATACAAACTCATATCTGCAGGTTAGCATATATATCCTTCAAGTGCAATATCTTAGATATGTTTTATTTCAGACTATTTTGAAATCAGGAATTTTTATTCGTATTTATTGCAAATCTTGTCACCATTGATTTCCTTTATTATATATTATGTTACGACTTAGCGACGAACTTATGTACGGAGTTATTATTTCGTTTAAACGAGTGCATATTTGAATTATTTTGATTGATTCCAAACACATTACGGTTACATGGTAGTATCCACTCAATCGCGTTACTGTGCGAAAATAATTTAATCCTGGGAAGTTGTTTTTGTTCGAACCAAAGAGTACGAGGCCAGCCTACATTAAACGCTAACAAAAACAGTAGTCGAGGCTTCTATCGCAAACTTGAAAATATATTTCTCTCCCAAAACCTATCCGTTACTCAACGTACTTCGAGTTTGTAGACAGCAAATAATGTGCCAAGCTTATAAGAAAATAGAAAAAAAAAATGAACAGATTTAATAAGATTTTTTTTTCCAAAAATGATAAGAAAACATATTCTTTATTATTTCAGATCACGACTAACCCAATATAAGTATACTATGAACATCGTAGAACAATTGTATTAAGATAAGAATTCAATATAGCATTATATTATATAAAAGTTAGATACATTACAAAAAAAATATTTGACAATGGCTAAATGCTATAGCCATTCATAGAAATCCTATTTGAGCTGGGCCATTCCACTACCCAATACGAAATTATTCTCACCAACTCACAGCAAATGTATGATAAAGTTTCATATTGGATTACGTTTCTGGATTAAAATCAAAATTATTCCAGGTCTTAGTGATAGACTATTGCACCTGGAACAACATCACACTATTAGTCCAACGTATTTTGTTTTCATTCAATTTCACTAAAATGATTAACAGTATTAGGGAACGAGTGGCGTTAGTCAGATTCATAGAATCCATGTCGAAGAAAGCAGTCAAATCATCAGAGTCAGTGACTGTTGTTGCCTAATGTAATGGCTGATCAACTCAATCGCAAATCAGTGGTTGTAGACCTTTGAAAACACGTCCACGAAATAAGTCATGTCCCAAATCAAAACGATTTATTCCCAGAATTTCGTACCACGAGTTTCTGTCCCAATAGCATTAAAATTAGAATCGGTATAATTTCTTGATAAACAGTCAACACGATGATACTTGAATAGGAATCGAGAGGGTTATCTCCTGAAACAATAAACTTAATCATTTATATATCCTTTTTCATTTATATATTTCCGTTCAATCATTTTTAAGTACACATTACGGAACTTCGGTTCTGATTTTCACAATATCTTCGATAGTCATAGGATCAAGTATAGGGCAGCCTATAATTTGAGAATTTTGTAACACAAATCATGTCATTTCGAAGTTATGGTGAGTTTCAAAAATTGGTATTCAAGTCACTTCTCGATTTACTACAAGAACTTTGTACGCTCTTCGTGTTTTGGTAAGTCCTACAGACTCAAGAACTAAAAATTAGGATATTTTCAAACACTGATCAGTTAACTCCCGCCAATTGATGTAGATTATTCATGAATTATGAGCTATAGGCTTATAAAAGCTTTTTTAATATTCGTTATAAAGTTAGCACACAGTACACAGAAGGTCGTCAAACTTATCTTGTTATTTAAATATTTAAATTATATTCTTGAATACCTTCTTGTGTCAATTTACGCTGTCTCAATTTATAATTGATATTTTGCATTTGTTATAAAGTACTAGAACGTTGTTAATACATCCCATTATAATAAATATTCAGCAAATTTCTTTGCTTAGACTTCTTTCGTACGAATTATCGACTTGAACTATTTGCTATCTTCTCTTGAAGAAAGCGAACACAAAAGTTTTTCGAGGTAAATTATCATGAGCTATTTGGTCTTGCTGCAGATATTTTGCGAGCGTGAAAATTCTGATTATGCGGTCATTTATCAAACGAGTAATCCTACTATCGCTATCTCTCTGTTTCAATTTTTTTTTAATTTTTTATCTACCTTCACCTGTTTGTGAATTTATTCTTTATGACATCATAACGAGAATATCGGTCAGAGACCGAAGAGTTATCGATCGAAAGTTAGGGGATCCCCCAAAGCAGCGCTCTTACTCCATAGTGACACCTTGTGTCCCATCACTAATTAATTCTGATTAATAACTCGCTAATTATACGACATAATTCGCCCAAAATCAATAGGCTTCTGGTCCGAGATATGATGAATGCACATGCAAAATCTGGAGCAGATTTATTCTCGCTTTCGTGAGATATCGCGTGCATCTAACAGACAGACAAATACCTATCAACATACTTACCGATTAAAATCGATAAGTAATAAGTGGAACAAACATAATATAACCTTTTTTTTATTCTAGAATCTAAAAACAAGTGATACACTGAAAGCACAGCTCACCTACCCGCATTTCCGACAAATGTGGAGTCTGAAAAAGACACCAAATCTCTTATGATGAAGAAGATCAACAAGATAAACAGAGAGAAAAAGTATAATAAAAGATGTGAGTTCAGCATTCTAATTAGTCTATTTAGTAACTTTCGGGAAGCCGATAAAGAAAGTTTTTTATCGGTTTATCGGAGACATTTGACAACGCGTTCAATATGCAAGGGCTACTAAACTAAACATTTTTTTTATTATTAATTACAAGCAAAATGGCCCGGCTTCTTGTCTGTGTCTCAGCTCGGATGTCCCAATACAATTCAACATAGAACCGTCGCAATTTTTTGAAAATAGGACAACAAGATGATACACCAAATTGAATCTGGAGAGTTATCTGCTAAAACAATAAACATAATAAGCAACATATTGGCATAAAATCATATACAGATTAAAATCATGCAATATATAAAGTATATATATACCGTATATGTTCTGAGTCTTCACGTACTACAATTAGCGAAGTATACTCCAAAGTAACTTTAATTCAGCTTGTATGACTAAATTAGCAAACCTGCAGTGTTAGCCTACTATGCTAATTTGCTTATTATACAGTCTCAACCTGCAGCCAAAACTTGTTTTTCATTCGCAATTGAGAACGTTTATGTTGACCTCAAGTTATATTTTTAATACATACTGTTATTTCTTTCTGCTAACTCACGAATACTACGATCATTGGACACAAAAACACTGATTTACAACAAATACTATGCCAGACTGAACCAAGTCGTCTGATCAGCGCGCTTCCAATTTAGCAATTATCGAGATTGATTGCAAAACTATGGACATGCCACTTTGTTCCGTCAGATACGACCACATTGGCTGCCTAACACGTCAAATATCTTCATAAATAATATATGTCAGCGATTGTTAAGCGATGTTCCGCGGAGCACTGGTGTTCCGTGATGGGCATTCAGGTGTTTCTTGGTCTTGATGCCTTTCTATTTGCCAGACCAGTAAATTTCCGTTCAGGTAGATGCAACCATGAGAGTCTCACAAGAATACTTTCCTTCTTGCGCTTCTCCAAGATTCGCTTGATACGCCCACATTGTCTGCGTGAAAACGTCAAGCCTATAACAAAATAGAAAATAATGAATAGATTTGATAAAAAAAAATGTTTGCCAAAAATGATAAGAAAACTCAATAAATAATATTTCAGATCACCGCTAACCCAATATAAGTATATTATGAACATCGTAGAACAACTTTATTAAGATAAGGATTCAATATAGCATTTTATTATATAAAAGTTCAAAAGATTTCTAAAAAAACATTTGACAATTCATAGAAATCCTATTTGAGCTGGGCCATTCCACTACCCAATACGAAGTTATTCTCGCCAACTCACAGTAAATGTACGGTAAACTTTCGTATTGGATTGCGTTTCTACATTAAAATCAATATCATTCCAGGCAACCTTGCAAGGTCTCAGTGATAGACTATTGCACCTCGAACAACATCCCAGTATTATTAGTCAAAGGTATTTTTTTAAATTCAATTCCATTAAAAATGCGTCACTAAGCAGGGATAACAGTATTATTGAACGAGTGGCGTTAGTCAGATTCAGAGAATCCATGTCGAAGAGAGCAGTCAAATCATCAGAATCACTCAGTGACTGTTGCTGCCTAATGTAATGGCTGATCAACTCAAACCCAAATCAGTGGTTGTAGACCTTAGAAAACAAGCCCAAGAAATAAATTATGTGCCAAACCTAAACGATTTATTCCCATAATCTCGTACCTTGAGATTCTGTCCCAATGGCATTAAAATTAGAATCGGTGTAATTTGTTGATAAACAGTCAACAAGATGATACTTGAATAGGAATCGGGAGAGTTATCTCCTGAAACTATAAACTTAATCATTTATATATCATTTTTCATTTACATATTTCCATTCAATCATATTTAAGTACACATCACGAAACTGCGGTTCTGTTTTTTCCCAATGTCTTCAACAGTCATAGGATCAAGTATAGGGCAACCTATAATTTAATAAGTTTGTAACACAAATCATGTCATTTCGAAGTTATGGTGACCTTCAATAAGGGTATCACACAGTACACAGAAGGTTAAATTTATCTTGGTAAATAAATATGATTTTCTTTCATATTGCATCAGTTTCTATGCCTCACAGAGATTATATTATATTCTTGAATTATCTTTTTGTGTCAATTTACGTTGTCTCAATTTTTAATTGATATTGAACTGTGGAGTTTTGCATTTCCAATAAAGTATTAGAATGTCCTTAATGCATTCTATTATCTTAAATATTCAGCAAATGTCTTCTATTAGACTTCTGTGGTAAGGATGATCGACTTGAACAACTTGTTAAATCACCTAATGGCCCCTTCTTCAAATAGATACTTTTTGTTATATTCTTTATACAAACTCGCCACAAGCTGGCGAACATTGAGATTTTCGTGGTAAATTATCACTAGCTATTTGGTCTTGCTGCAGATATTTTGCGAGCGTGAAAATTTCCGATTCTGCAGGCACATATATAACGCGAGTAATCGTACCATCGATATCTCTCTGCTTAGATTATTTTTAATTCTTCATCTTCTTGTGAATATATGCTTTATGACATCATAATGAGTGAGACAAAACATAATATAACATGTGTTCTTTTTATTCCAGAATCTAGAAAACAAGCGATACACTGAAAGGACAGCTCCATCTACCCTATTTCGACGAATGTGGAGTCTGAACAAGATATAAAACTCTTATGATAGAGAAGATCAACAAGATAAACAGAGAGGAAAAGGATAATAAAATATCTGAGTTCAGCTTTCTAATAAGTCTTCTTTGAACCTTTCGGGAAGCTGATAAAGAAAGCTTTTCATCCGTTTCATCGGTTTATCGGAGACTTTTGACAACCCGCCTAATATGCAAGGAATAATAAACTAAACGATTTATTATTGTTAATCACAAACAAAAAGACCCGGCTTCTTGTCTGTGCCTCAGCTTGATGTGACATAGAATTCGCCTTAGAACTGGTTCATTGGGAAGGTTATCTGCTAAAACAATAAACATAATCAGCACATAACATATTGACATAAAAGTATATACAGATTGAAATCATACATAATATAAGTATATGCATACCGTATGTTCTGATTCTTCACGCAATACAGCCATGCGAAGTATACTCCAAAGTAACTTTAATTCAGCTTGTATGACTAAAGTAGCAAATCTGCAGTGTTAGCCCACTAGTATGCGGATTTGCTTATTATACAGTCCCAACCTGCAGTCGAGAATTGTGTTTTATTCGCAATTGAGAATAAGTTATAACTTTTATACATACATATTGTATACTTTACTCAAGAATACTACAACCAATAATGAACACCAAAACACCGACTTCCACCAAATACTAAGCCAGACTGAACCAAATAGTCTGATCCGCGCGCTTTCAATTTTGCAAATATCGAGATTGATTGCTAAACTATCAAAATACCACTTTGTTCCGTCAGATACGCCCACATTGGCTGCGTAATACGTCAAACGTCTTCATCGATAACATACCTCAGCCATTGTCAAGCGATGTTCCGCGGAACACTGGTGTTTCGTAAGGGGCATTCAGGTGTTTCTTGGTCCTGGCCAGTGATTTCCCTACACCCCCCCTATAGGGGGTGAACACCCCCCTTAAAATTTCGAACACCCCCCCTAATTTTGAGGTGCGATTCAACACTGAGGGGTTCTAAACCGCAGTCTGCGGGTCAATTAGGCCCGCGTGACGATTTAAAATGGCCCGCCGAACTTGAGTGAAATAGTTTAACCCTTCATGTGGTACCTTTTGAGTTATAGATACCGTTTATTGTTACATCATTATCACAGTTTGAGCACGTTTATTTCGTAACAATTGAATTATTCCGGTATCTTATGTATAGGTATGGGTATTATGATTACACACTGCAGTATTTTAGATATCAGCCATATATTAAGAAAGCTTAAAGATGTCACAAAACGAAAACTAGGACTGAAAACAGACGTTTTTTAGATGAATGACAGCATTTTTATTTCTTTATTGAAAAGAATAAAACTTCAGCGATTTGTCTCCTTACAAAATATTTCAGTTCTGAAGGAATACAACATTATGCGACATTATGATCAGTTGACGAGCGTATTTCAAAATTTAATTCATACAAAAGTCAAACAAACATGTTCAAAAAAATTAGAAATGTGTAACAAAACAAGCCATAAGTAGCCATTCATACAATGCCAGATGAGCAAGTAACTTCATTAGTCACTATCAGTTGCAAATTACTTGTTGAAACGTAGTAGTATATATTTTCGGTTGAAAGCCGTGCTTGTTATCTATTCCCCGAGAATTCTATCAGGTAAATATTATAATTATTGATTTTATTACATAACAAACTGCGATGCTAGGTGTATCTAAAATCAAGCTTAGAGCCTATTTTGGTGCCTATTTCTCAAAATTTTCTCAGGGCGCTTAAGCGCGCCCTGAACCCCAGCCGTGTCGTCCCGCACTTTTCCTAGCTCCCCTTTTCTGGCCCTACAATTTCATTCTGCTGTGGATTTTGGCTCGCCGGCAATCAACTCGGGGGGCCCCCATGTACATCGTTTCTTAAATACATACCATTTTTTTAAGAATGCAAATAGCCTAGTTTTATCTCTAATAGCAAATTATTTACCACCCCCTAAATTTTGAAACACCCCCCCTAAAGAGAAAAGCTGGGGAACATACTGGTCCTGGCACTTTTCTATTTGCAAGACCGTTAATTCCCGCCTGTTTTGAGAAACAATTGAAACGAGGTTCTGCCGCTGTCTATTTTTGCTTTTAATTAAAGTCACAGCAGAGTGCCCATGTCACTGTGCACATGGAGATGCAAATGACAAGATAATTTTTGATGGATTTTGCACCGATGATGGAATTGAGTTATAGAGAATAGAGATATATGATTGTATGTAGTTATGATTGAGTTATAAGCAGATAGCCAAAACTCGTCCAAACTTGATTTTCTGTTAGCCTAACTTATTGCGCACGTCAACATGGTGGAAGTTGGACAGCTTGTTTACAAATACATTATGACAAAACAGTGCAATTACGACGTGACAATTGCCCTTATTCAATCGTATGCAAATGCAGTAATATTACCAGTCTAATACTCAAGTTTTACAGGATTGCCCGTTGTATGCATGCCTTGGTGTATAACCAATAGCTCTTTTTCTAAAATTTGAAAAAGATCCGCGGCAGAACTGTTAATATCTTGCGCCACACTAGTGTGCCCCGGCATACAGTTTGAGAAACGCTGCTGTATTTGCACCGCAGGTGCGCGATAATTTCCGCTCATCACGGATGCTCAGTCAGCGCCTATGGCAATCGCCGTGGTTTCGACGATGGATGCAATAGCTGCAATTGTAGATGCATCCCCACCCTCCTTGAGGCGCACGAGCTCGTTGAAATGTTCCAGCGACTTCCCATCATGATCCACCGTCCGAAGACAAATCGCCCAGCATTGACTAGGATTTGTCGATCGTGATCAATTGCAACCTGACACTGGACGCAAATTCCAATCTGTTCCTGAACTTCTTCAGCCTTGCGCGATTTTTCAGCATTATCGGACTCTTCGATCTCATCATGGCCCCTGACCTATACGCCATTGTATGCGTACAAAATAATCGGTGAAATTTTAGAAGCATTTTTGAATATTCTCTGTTTAGGGAGACAACGGAAAATTGTTCAGCATCTTTTATACGCCTTTAACTTCCACTTCCTATAGTCTCCATAGTTTTATCTAGAGGTAGCCAACAGCAAGCATATGATCTGCACTGCTATCGTGCTTCTCCAGTCCACGGTTAGTTTCCACAGGCTTCGATCACGAAGACAATCCGCCAAATGCAAATGCAGACTCCGGTTTTTCCGTAGAAGTACTGACATTTTTGTAAGGGTAGAATATACTATCTGCGAGTACAATTATATTCCCTTTCTCTCTGTTTAGTTTTTTTTAATTTTATATATGCAACTGCTAATATATTGGCATTGGAGTGAAATAAAACATATAATCTGTGTTTTATTCCATTCCAAATAACTAGCGATACACACGAAAGAGCCACCGTTTAGCTAGATTCTCGGATACGTATATGAAGTCGAAGAAAGCTGTACCATTTTTAAGTATGAGGCTTGGCTCCGTTTTAGCCTGACTATATAATCTATTCACGTATTTTCCCAATTTTTGACTTTACAAGATGAATGCTTCGTAACTCACTTTTTGTCCTGCCAATAACGCTTCTTTGGTTAGTGGTGTTGTATGACAGCTGACAGAATGTATGTCGTATGTTGCTATGGCGCGCGGGCCGTAATTTGCCATGTGAGATCTAGATTTTAGATTCCAAATTTTACTAGATTGTGAACAAAATATCTAGATCTAGCTACAATACACCTCCAGCGACAGCCCCAATGTAGGGTAGTAAGTTGTGAATATTAGACTTTGAAAAAATATATTTGAATGGTTAGTAAAATCGACTAACTTCCCTCTCATTTATTATCGTTTTCAATCACCTGAATTCGCTACACTATCGGTTCTATATGACGACATAATGAAGAAGTCGGAACGAATAAATTTTAGTTTTATTCAAGATAAACAGCGATATCCAAACTAGAGATGTACCGATACCACTTTTGTCGCCGATACCGATCCGATACCAGCTAAAAACGCCGATACCGATACGCCGATACTACAGAAAGGCCGATATTATCGATATTCCAATACCGATACTATGTAATTATTACTTAATTAAGGGTGTTGTGTACGGCAGACGGGTTAAAACAATGGTCTTTGAGCGTTGTTCTCAGTACACATCATTTCAGATCGAAAAAAAGATATATCACATAATATGAAACTAATGTTTGGTGTTTGCTTTAATTGATTAAGATAAATTATACACTAACGCTAATATTCTCGGTGTTCAATTAGAAAACTCATAAGCCGGGATGTCCAATTTGAATTTAATGTTAATATCGCGACCTTCGAATATCGTTATTCGTGTTTAAAAGAATAACGAATAGCACCCACACATTCTTGCGCCGCCGTCCTACGTTCAAGCATTTTACAAATATTTTATTTCGTGGCTAATCGTAATCGTCGACGCAATAAGTCAAAGCCAACCTGAAAGAATATCAATCAGCACCGACAAAAAGAAGGCCTACTTATAACCGTCGAGGATGTTTTTTTACTTCACTATTTTATAATATTTTACAATTGCTATCATATATTTTGAGACAGTCTAGGACTAGGCGGTCATGTCTATATATCTATAAAGAAATTGTGTAGTTAAACAAAATTAAAAATAATACCTGCGTAGAGGAATTATTGTGTCGGAATTTAGTTTATCAATGTCGACAGACTAAATGACACTCGTACTCGTACGACAAACAGTCAGAATTTATACCCGTGCCAAAAGTCTATGTGCCGTTAATAAGAACCCCAATTCCACTGTATGATTTAAAAATGGGCTCCCAGTTGGCTTTGTTATATGCTGTGTTGATATATTTCTTCGTTATTACTATGTAATATTAAAAGTGTCAATATAAAAATTTGACAACGAAAATAGCCAAATTAGTTGGGCTAGTTTGGCTGATAAATAGCTAAAAACAATCCTATGCTCTCGCGGAGGTGGGGACATGTATGGCTCATAGCTCACGATCTATCCAGACAAAAAATAAATTAAAAAGTAGTATTCCAACTAATCTTTTAAAACATTCTGGGCCATATCAAAAAGATAAATATATCGGAAATATCGGCCTTAATCTAACCGATACCGATACATAGCCGATACCGAAAAAATGGCCGATATTACCGATACCCGATACCGATACATCGGTACATCTCTAATCCAAACTAGCGACCGCTCGTCTACGCATTACCTCACAAGTGTGAAGTCCAAAAACATGGATCCCTACAAGGAGGAGAAGAAGATATACACTACAGAGAACAAACTTACAATAAAAGATGTGAGTTTAGTTTTTTTATTTAGGCCGTAACTTCCTGTACGCTGATAAGGGAGAAATTTATTGCTTTCACACAACGATAGTAATGTTTCGTTTGTTTTAGAATCACTCAATACTTGAATACAAACTCATATCTGCAGGTTAGCATATATATCCTTCAAGTGCAATATCTTAGATATGTTTTATTTCAGACTATTTCGAAATCAGGAATTTTTATTCGTATTTTATTGCAAATTGTCACCATTGATTTCCTTTATCATATTATAATTATATTATGTTACGACTTAGCGACGAAATTATTAATTCGTTTAAACTAGTGCATATTTGAATTATTTTGATTTATTCCAAACACCTTCCGGTTATATGGTACTATCCACTCAATCGCATTACTGTGCAGAGATAATTTAATCCTGGGAAGTTGTTTTCGTTCGAACCAAAGGCTACGAGGCCAGCCTACATTGAACGCTAACAAAAACAGTAGTCGGGCTTCTATCGCAAACTTGAAAATATATTTCTCTCCCCAAACCTATCCGTTTCTCAACGTACTTCGAGTTTGTAGACAGCAAATAATGTGCTAAGCTTATAACAAAACAGAAAAAAATGAACGGATTTTTAATAAGATTTTTTTTTCTCCAAAAATGATAAGAAAACATATCATTTATTATTTCAGATCACGACTAACCCAATATAAGTATACTATGAACATCGTAGAACAATTGTATTAAGATAAGAATTCAATATAGCATTATATTATATAAAAGTTCGATACATTACCAAAAAAAAATTTCACAATGGCTAACTGCTATAACCATTCATAGAAATCCTATTGAGCTGGGCCATTCCACTACCCAATACGAAATTATTCTCACCAATTTACAGCAAATGTATGATAAAGTTTCATATTGGATTGCGTTTCTAGATTAAAATCAAAGTCATTCCAAGCAACCTTGCAAGGTCTCAGTGATAGACTATTGCACCTGGAACAACATCCCACTATTAGTCAAACGTATTTTTTTTTATTCAATTTCACTAAAAGGAATAACAGTATTATGGAACGAGGGGCGTTAGTCAGATTCATAGAATCCATGTCGAAGAGAGCAGTCAAATCATCAGAGTCAGTGACTGTTGTTGCCTAATGTAATGGCTGATCAACTCAATCGCAAATCAGTGGTTGTAGACCTTTGAAAACACGTCCACGAAATAAGTCATGTCCCAAATCAAAACGATTTATTCCCAGAATTTTGTACCATGAGTTTCTGTCCCAATAGCATTAAAATTAGAATCGGTATAATTTCTTGATAAACAGTCAACACGATGATACTTGAATAGGAATCGAGAGGGTTATCTCCTGAAACAATAAACTTAATCATTTATATATCAATTTTCATTTATATATTTCCGTTCAATCATTTTTAAGTACACATTACGGAACTTCGATTCTGATTTTCACAATGTCTTCGATAGTCATAGGATCAAGTATAGGGCAGCCTATAATTTGAGAGTTTTGTAACACAAATCATGTCATTTCGAAGTTATGGTGAGTTTCAAAAATTGATATTCAAGTCACTTCTCGATTTACTACAAGAACTTTGTACGCTCTTCTTGTTTTGGTAAGTCCTACAGACTCAAGAACTAAAAATTAGGATATTTTCAAACACTGATCAGTTAACTCCGGTCAATTGATGTAGATTATTCATAAATTATGGGCCATAGGCTTATAAAAGCTTTTTTAATATTCGTTATAAGGTTAGCACACAGTACAGAGAAGGTCATCAAACTTATCTTGTTATTTAAATATTTAAATTATATTCTTGAATACCTTATTTAAATTATATTCTTGTGTCAATTTACGCTGTCTCAATTTATAATTGATATTGATATTTTGCATTTGTTATAAAGTACTAGAACGTTGTTAATACATCCCATTATAATAAATATTCAGCAAATTTCTTTGCTTAGACTTCTTTCGTACGAAATATCGACTTGAACTATTTGCTAGCTCACCTAATGACCCTCTCTTTAAATAGATACTTTCTGGATATTGTTTATACAAACTCTTTTGAAGCAAGCGAACACAAAAGTTTTTCGAGGTAAATTATCATAAGCTATTTGGTCTTGCTGCAGATATTTTGCGAGCGTGAAAATTCTGATTATACGGTCATTTATCAAACGAGTAATCCTACTATCGCTATCTCTCTGTTTCAATTTTTTTCATTTTTTACCTATCTTCACCTGCTTGTGAATTTATTCTTTATGACATCATAACGAGAATATCGGTCAGAGACCGAAGACTTATCGATCGAAAGTTAGGGAATCCCCCAAAACAGCGCTCTTACTCCATAGTGACACCTTGTGTCCCATCACTAATTAATTCTGATTTATAACTCGCTAATTATACGACATAATTCGCCCGAAATCAATAGGCTTCTGGTCCGAGATATGATGAATGCACATGCAAAATCTGGAGCAGATTTAATCTCGCTTTCGTGAGATATCGCGTGCATCTAACAGACAGACAGACAGACAGACAGACAGACAGACAGACAAATACCTATCAACATACTTACCGATTAAAATCGATAAGTAATGAGTGGAACAAACATAATATAACCTTTTTTTTTTATTCTAGAATCTAAAAACAAGTGATACACTGAAAGCACAGCTCACCTACCCGCATTTCCGATAAATGTGGAGTCTGAAAAAGACACCAAATTTCTTATGACGAAGAAGATCAACAAGATAAACAGAGAGAAAAAGTATAATAAAAGATGTGAGTTCAGCATTCTAATTAGTCTATTTTGTAACTTTCGGGAAGCCGATAAAGAAAGTTTTTTATCGATTTATCGGAGACATTTGACAACGCGTTCAATATGCAAGGGCTACTAAACTGAACGATTTATTATTATTAATTACAAGCAAAATGGCCCGGCTTCTTGTCTGTGTCTCAACTTGGATGTCCCAATACAATTCAACATAGAACCATTGCAATTTTTTGAAAATACGACAACAAGATGATACACCAAATTGAATCTGGAGAGTTATCTGCTAAAACAATAAACATAATAAGCAACATATTGGCATATAATCATATACAGATTAAAATCATACAATGTATAAAGTATATAGATACCGTATATGTTCTGAGTCTTCACGCACTACAATTAGCGAAGTATACTCCAAATTAACTTTAATTCAGCTTGTATGACTAAATTAGCAAACCTGCAGTGTTAGCCTACTATGCTAATTTGCTTATTATACAGTCTCAACCTGCAGCCAAAACTTGTTTTTCATTCGCAATTGAGAACGTTCATGTTGTTATTTTTAATACATACTGTTATTTCTTTCTGCTAATTCACGAATACTACGATCATTGGACACAAAAACACTGATTTACAACAAATACTAAGCCAGACTGAACCAAGTCGTCTGATCAGCGCGCTTCCAATTTAGCAATTATCGAGATTGATTGCAAAACTATGGACATACCACTTTGTTCCGTCAGATACGACCACATTGGCTGCCTAACACGTCAAATATCTTCATAAATAATATATGTCAGCGATTGTTAAGCGATGTTCCGCAGAGCACTGGTGTTCCGTGATAGGCATTCAGGTGTTTCTTGGTCTTGATGCCTTTCTATTTGCCAGACCAGTAAATTTCCGTTCAGGTAGATGCAACCATGAGAGTCTCACAAGAATACTTTCTTTCTTGCGCTTCTCCAAGATTCGCCAGATACGCCCACATTGTCTGCGTGAAAACGTCAAACGTCATCGCAAATACCATATGTCAGTGATTATCAACCGATATTTCGCGTAACACTGATGTTCCGCGCCATGCGTTCGTGTATTTCGTGGGGTTAACGCTTTCCTATTTGCATGACCGTTAATTTCCGTTAAAGCATATATATATGTAGTCATGAGAGGCCCACCAGTGTACTTTCGTTTTGCGCAATATATAAAAGATATCTCCGTGGTTTCCACTAAAAATTTGTTTGAAGCGTCTTAGCGATTACGTACTGGCCGGCAGTGACCGTTTTGATGTAATGTACCATAACTAAAATAAGTCCGTGGGCATCACAAAGTTGCGTGCAACACGAGAGGATGCTTTCCCTGTATTTGCATTGCGGGTCCGCGTTAATATCCGTTCATTACCGGTGCTCCGTCAGTGCCTATGGCAACCGCCGGGGTTTCGGCGATGGAATTTTGATAATGAAATTTGACTTTGAAAAAATATATTTGAATGGTTAATAAATCGACTAATCTTCACTCTCATTTATCATCGTTTTCAATCAACTGAATTTGCTATACTATTGGTTCTGTATGGCGACATAATGAACAGAACGGAACGAATAAATTTTGTTATTTTCATTCAAGATAACAAGCAATATCCAAACTAGCGACCACTCGTTTACCGCATCACGTCACAAGTGTGAAGTCCAATAACCTAAATTTCTACAAGGAGGAGAAGGAGGCCAGCAAGATATACACTATGTAGAGAACAAACTTACAAGAAAAGATGTGAGTTTAGATTTTTTATTTAGACCGTAACTTCATGTACGCTGATGAGGGAAAAATTTAATGCTTCCACACAACGATAGTAAAGTTTCGTTTGTTTTAGAATCACTCTATACTTGATCACAAGGTCCTATCTGTAGGTTAGTATATATATCTTTCAAGTGCAATATCTTAAATATGTTTTGTTTCAGACTATTTTGAAATCAGGAATTTTCATTCGTATTTTATTGCAAATTGTCACCATTGATTTTCTTTCTCATATATTTATATCATGTTACGACTTAGCGACGAACTTATGTACGAAGTTATTAATTCGTTTAAACTAGTGCATATTTGAATTATTTTGATTTATTCCAAACGGTTCCATTACATTTGAACCCATGACAATTGCACCTGTATGCTATTGCACCTATGGAATTTTTTTTGTTTCACAGATAGTTAAACCCATACTAACCCTAACCCATGGTATTAGCACCCGCATATAGATTGAACCCGTGGATATACGCATGGGTTCAAATGTACATGGGTTCAAATGTACGGTCACCATTACAAACACATTACGGTTATATGGTAGTATCCACTCAAATGCGTTACTGTGCGAAAATAATTTAATCCTGGGAAGTTGTTTTTGTTCGAACCAAGGGCTACGAGGCCAGCCTACATTAAACTCTAACAAAAACAGTAGTCGAGGCTTCTATCGCAAACTTGAAAATATATTTCTCTACCAAAACCTATCCGTTCCTCAACGTACTTCGAGTTTGTAGACAGCAAATATTGAGCCAAGCCTATAACAAAATAGAAATAAATGAATAGATTTGATAAAAAAAAAATGTTTGCCAAAAATGATAAGAAAACTCAATAAATAATATTTCAGATCACCGCTAACCCAATATAAGTATATTATGAACATCGTAGAACAACTTTATTAAGATAAGAATTCAATATAGCATTTTATTATATAAAAGTTCAAAAGATTTCTAAAAAAACATTTGACAATTCATAGAAATCCTATTTGAGCTGGGCCATTCCACTACCCAATACGAAGTTATTCTCGCCAACTCACAGTAAATGTATGGTAAACTTTCGTATTGGATTGCGTTTCTACATTAAAATCAATATCATTCCAGGCAACCTTGCAAGGTCTCAGTGATAGAATATTGCACCTCGAACAACATCCCAGTATTATTAGTCAAAGGTATTTTTTTAAATTCAATTCCATTAATCCCATAATCTCGTACCTTGAGATTCTGTCCCATTGGAATAAAAATAGAATCGGTGTAATTTGTTGATAAACAGTTTTGATAAAAGTTTTTTTAATTATTTGTTATAAGGTAATCACACAGTACACAGAAGGTTAAACTTATCTTGGTAAATAAATATGATTTGTTTTTTAATTGCATCAGTTTCTATGCCTCACAGAGATTAGATTATATTCTTGAATTATCTTTTTGTGTCAATTTACGTTGTCTCAATTTTTAATTGATATTGAACTGTGGAGTTTTGCATTTCCAATAAAGTATTAGAATGTCCTTAATGCATTCTATTATCTTAAATATTCAGCAAATGTCTTCAATTAGACTTCTGTGGTAAGGATGATCGACTTGAACAACTTGTTAGATCACCTAATGGCCCCTTCTTCAAATAGATACTTTTTGTTATATTCTTTATACAAACTCGCCACAAGCTGGCGAACATTGAGATTTTCGTGGTAAATTATCACTAGCTATTTGGTCTTGCTGCAGATATTTTGCGAGCGTTAAAATTTCCGATTCTACAGGCACATATATAACGCGAGTAATCGTACCATCGATATCTCTCTGCTTAGATTATTTTTAATTCTTCATCTTCTTGTGAATATATGCTTTATGACATCATAATGAGTGAGACAAAACATAATATAACATTCCAGAATCTAGAAAACAAGCGATACACTGAAAGGACAGCTCCATCCACCCTATTTCGACGAATGCGTATATACATACCCTATGTTCTGATTCTTCACGCAATACAGCCATGCGAAGTATACTCCAAAGTAACTTTAATTCAGCTTGTATGACTAAAGTAGCAAATCTGCAGTGTTAGCCTACTATGCTAATTTGCTTATTATACAGTCCCAACCTGTCGAGAGTCGAGTCGAGAATTGTGTTTTATTCGCAATTTAGAATAAGTTAAAACTTTTATACATACATATTGTATACTTTCCTCTCACTCAAGAATACTACAACCAATACTGAACACCAAAACACTGACTTACACCAAATACTAAGCCAGACTGAACCAAATAGTCTGATCCGCGCGCTTTCAATTTTGCAATTATCGAGATTGATTGCTAAACTATCAAAATACCACTTTGTTCCGTCAGATACGCCCACGTTGGCTGCGTAATACGTCAAACGTCTTCATCGATAACATACCTCAGCCATTGTCAAGCGATGTTCCGCGGAACACTGGTGTTTCGTGAGGGGCATTCAGGTGTTTCTTGGTCTTGGCACCTTTCTATTTGCAAGACCGTTAATTCCTGCCTGTTTTGAGAAACAATTGAAACGAGGTTCTGCCGCTGTCTATTTTTGCTTTTAATTAAAGTCACAGCAGACTGCCCATGTCACTGTGCACAGAGCCATGGAGATGCAAATGACAAGATAATTTTTGATGGATTTTGCACCGATGATGGAATTGAGTTATAGAGATATATGATTGTATAGAGTTATGATTGAGTTATAAGCAGATAGCCAAAACTCGTCCAAACTTGTTTTTCTGTTAGCCTAAATTACTGCGCACGTCAACATGGTGGAAGTTGGACAGCTTGTTTACAAATACATTATGACAAAACAGTGACAATTACAACGTGACAATTGCCCTTATTCAATCGTATGCAAATGCAGTAATATTACCATTCTAATACTCAAGTTTTACAGGATTGCCCGTTGTATGCATGCCTTGGTGTATAACCAATAGCTCTTTTTCTAAAATTGGGAAAAGATCCGCGGCAGAACTGATAATATCTTGCGCCACACTAGTGTGCCCCGGCATACAGTTTGAGAAACGCTGCTGTATTTGCACCGCAGGTGCGCGATAATTTCCGCTCATCACGGATGCTCAGTCAGCGCCTATGGCAATCGCCGTGGGTTCGACGATGGATGCAATAGCTGCAATTGTAGATGCATCCCCACTCTCCTTGAGGCGCACAAGTTCGTTGAAATGTTCCAGCGACTTCCCATCATGATCCACCGTCCGAAGACAAATCGCCCAGCATTAACTAGGATTTGTCGATCGTGATCGATTGCAACCTGACACTGGTCGCAAATTCCAATCTGTTCCTGAACTTCTTCAGCCATAGCTCAGACTCTTTCCTTGCGCGATTTTTCAGCATTATCGGACTCCTCGATCTCATCATGGCCCCTGACCTATACGCCATTGTATGCGTACAAAATAATCGGTGAAATTTTAGAAGCATTTTTGAATATTCTCTGTTTAGGGAGACAACGGAAAATTGTTCAGCATGTTTTATACGCTCTTAAATTCCACTTCCAATAGTCTCCATAGTTTTATCTAGAGGTAGCCAACAGCATATGATCTGCACTGCTATCGTGCTTCCCCAGTCCACGGTATGTTTCCACAGGCTTCGATCACGAAGACAATCCGCCAAATGCAAATGCAGACTCCGATTTTTCCGTAGAAGTACTGACATTTTGGTAAGGGTAGAATATACTATCTGCGAGTACAATTATATTCCCTTTCTCTCTGTTTAGGTTTTTTTATTTTATATATCAAACTGCAACTGCTAATATATTGGCATTGGAGTGAAATAAAACATATAATCTGTGTTTTATTCCATTCAAAATACCTAGCGATACACACGAAAGAGCCACCGTTTAGCTAGATTCTCGGATACGTATATGAAGTCGAAGAAAGCTGTACCATTTTTTAAGTATGAGGCTTGGCTCCGTTTTAGCCTGACTATATAATCTATTCACGTATTTTCCCAATTTTTGACTTTACAAGATGAATGCTTCGTAACTCACTTTTTCTCCTGCCAATAACGCTTCTTTGGTTAGTGGTGTTATATGACAGCTGACAGAATGTATGTCGTATGCTGCTATGGCGCGCGGGCCGTAATTTGCCATGTGAGATCTAGATTTTAGATTCCAAATTTTACTAGATTGTGAACAAAATATCTAGATCTAGCTACAATACATCTCCAGCGACAGCCCCAATATAGGGTAGTAAGCTGTGAATATTAGACTTTGAAAAAATATATTTGAATGGTTAGTAAAATCGACTAATCTTCCCTCTCATTTATTATCGTTTTCAATCACCTGAATTCGCTACACTATCGGTTCTGTATGACGACATAATGAACAAGTCGGAACGAATAAATTTTATTTTTATTCAATATAATAAGCGATATCCAAACTAGCGACCGCTCGTCTACGCATTACCTCACAAGTGTGAAGTCCAAGAACCTGGATTCCTACAAGGAGGAGAAGAAGTCAAAGAAGATATACACTACAGAGAACAAACTTACAAGAAAAAATGTGAGTTTAGCTTTTTTATTTAGGCCGTAACTTCCTGTACGCTGATAAGGGAGAACTTTATTGCTTTCACACAACGATAGGAATGTTTCGTTTGTTTTAGAATCACTCAATACTTGAATACAAACTCATATCTGCAGGTTAGCATATATATCCTTCAAGTGCAATATCTTAGATATGTTTTATTTGAGACTATTTTGAAATCAGGAATTTTTATTCGTATTTATTGCAAATCTTGTCACCATTGATTTCCTTTATTATATATTATGTTACGACTTAGTGACGAACTTATGTACGAAGTTTTTATTCCGTTTAAACTAGTGCATATTTGAATTATTTTGATTGATTTCAATTACATTACGGTTATATGGTAGTATCCACTCAATCGCGCTACTGTGCAGAGATAATTTAATCCTGGGAAGTTGTTTTTGTTCGAACCAAAGGCTACGAGGCCAGCCTACATTAAACGCTAACAAAAACAGTAGTCGAGGCTTCTATCGCAAACTTGAAAATATATTTCTCTCCCAAAACCTATCCGTTACTCAACGTACTTCGAGTTTGTAGACAGCAAATATTGTGCCAAGCATATAACAAAATAGAAAAAAAAATGAACAGATTTAATAAGATATTTTTTTTCCAACATGATAAGAAAACATATTATTTATTATTTCAGATCACGACTAACCCAATATAAGTATACTATGAACATCGTAGAACAATGGTATTAAGATAAGAATTCAATATAGCATTATATTGTATAAAAGTTCGATACATTCCCAAAAAAATATTTGACAATGGCTAGCTGCTATAACCATTCATACAAATCCTATTTGAGCTGGGCCATTCCACTACCCAATACGAAATTATTCTCGCCAACTCACAGTAAATGTATGGTAAACTTTCGTATTGGATTGCGTTTCTACATTAAAATCAATATCATTCCAGGCAACCTTGCAAGGTCTCAGTGATAGACTATTGCACCTCGAACAACATCCCAGTATTATTAGTCAAAGGTATTTTTTTTAAATTCAATTCCATTAAAAATGCGTCACTAGAAGGGATAACAGTATTATTGAACGAGTGGCGTTAGTCAGATTCAGAGAATCCATGTCGAAGAGAGCAGTCAAATCATCAGAGTCAGTCAGTGACTGTTGCTGCCTAATGTAATGGCTGATCAACTCAAACCCAAATCAGTGGTTGTAGACCTTAGAAAACAAGCCCAAGAAATAAATTATGTGCCAAACCTAAATGATTTATTCCCATAATCTCGTACCTTGAGATTCTGTCTCAATGGCATTAAAATTAGAATCGGTGTAATTTGTTGATAAACAATCAAGAAGATGATACTTGAATAGGAATCGGGAGAGTTATCTCCTGAAACAATAAACTTAATCATTTATATATCATTTTTCATTTACATATTTCCATTCAATCATTTTTAAGTACACATTACGAAACTGCGGTTCTGTTTTTTTCCCCATGTCTTCAACAGTCATAAGATCAAGTATAGGGCAGCCTATAATTTGAGAATTTTGTAACACAAATCCTGACATTTCGAAGTTATGGTGAGTTTCAAAAATTGGTATTCAAGTCATTTCTTGATTTACTACAAGAACTTTGTACGCTCTTTGTGTTTTGGTAAGTCCTACAGACTCAAGAACTAAAAATTAGAATATTTTCAAACACTGATCAGTTAACTCCGGTCAATAGATGTAGATTATTCATGAATTATGGGCCATAGGCTTATAAAAGCTTTTTTAATATTCGTTATAAGGTTAGCACACAGTACACAGAAGGTCATCAAACTTATCTTGTTATTTAAATATTTAAATTATATTCTTGAATACCTTCTTGTGTCAATTTACGCTGTCTCAATTTGTAATTGATATTGATATTTTGCATTTGTTATAAAGTACTAGAACGTTGTTAATACATCCCATTATAATAAATATTCAGCAAATTTCTTTGCTTAGACTTCTTTCGTACGAATTATCGACTTGAACTATTTGCTAGCTCACCTAATGACTCTCTCTTCAAATAGATACTTTTTGTGATATTGTTTATACAAACTCTCTTGAAGCAAGCGAACACAAAAGTTTTTCGAGGTAAATTATCACTAGCTATTTGGTCTTGCTGCAGATATTTTGCAAGCGTGAAAATTCTGATTATACGGTCATTTATCAAACAAGTAATCCTACTATCGCTATCTCTCTGTTTCAACTTTTTTTATTTTTTATCTATCCTCACCTGCTTGTGAATTTATTCTTTATGACATCATAACGAGAATATGGGTCAGAGATCGAAGACTTATCGATCGAAAGTTAGGGGATCCCCGAAACAGCGCTCTTACTCCATAGTGACTCCTTGTGTCCCATCAATAATTAATTCTGATTAATAACTCGCTAATTATACGACACAATTCGCCCAAAATCAATAGGCTCCATGTCCGAGATATGATGAATGCACATGCAAAATCTGGAGCAGATTTAATCCCGCGTTCGTGAGATATCGCGTGCATCTAACAGACAGACAGACAGACAAATACCTATCAACATACTTACCGATGAAAATCGATAAGTAATGAGTGGAACAAACATAATATAACCTTTTTTTTTTATTCTAGAATCTAAAAACAAGCGATACACTGAAAGCACAGCTCACCTACCCGCATTTCCGACAAATGTGGAGTCTGAAAAAGACACCAAATCTCTTATGACGAAGAAGATCAACAAGATAAACAGAGAGAAAAAGTATAATAAAAGATGTGAGTTCAGCATTCTAATTAGTCTATTTTGTAAATTTCGGGAAGCCGATAAAGAAAGTTTTTTATCGGTTTATCGGAGACATTTGACAACGCGTTCAATATGCAAGGGCTACTAAACTAAACGATTTATTATTATTAATTACAAGCAAAATGGCCCGGCTTCTCGTCTGTGTCTCAGCTCGGATGTCCCAATACAATTCAACATAGGACCGTTGCAATTTTTTGAAAATACGACAACAAGATGATACATCAAATTTAATCTGGAGAGTTATCTGCTAAAACAATAAACATAATAAGCAACATATTGGCATAAAATCATTTACAGATTGAAATCATACAATATATACAGTATATAGATACCGCATATGTTCTGAGTCTTCAGCGAAGTATATTCCAAAGTAACTTTAATTCAGTTTGTATGACTAAATTGGCAAACCTGCAGTGTTAGCCTACTATGCTAATTTGCTTATTATACAGTCTCAACCTGCAGCCAAAACTTGTTTTTCATTCGCAATTGAGAACGTTTATGTTGACCTCAAGTTAGATTTTTAATACATACTGTTATTTCTTTCTGCTAACTCACGAATACTACAATCATTGAACACAAAAACACTGATTTACAACAAATACTAAGCCAGACTTAACCAAGTCGTCTGATCAGCGCGCTTCCAATTTAGCAATTATCGAGATTGATTGCAAAACTATGGACATACCACTTTGTTCCGTCAGATACGACCACATTGGCTGCCTAACACGTCAAATATCTTCATAAATAATATATGTCAGCGATTGTTAAGCGATGTTCCGCGGAGCACTGGTGTTCCGTGATAGGCATTCAGGTGTTTCTTGGGCTTTATGCCTTTCTATTTGCCAGACCAGTAAATTTCCGTTCAGGTAGATGCAACCATGAGAGTCTCACAAGAATACTTTCCTTCTTGCGCTTCTCCAAGATTTGCTAGATACGCCCACATTGTCTGCGTGAAAACGTCAAACGTCATCGCAAATAACATATTATGTCAGTGATTATCAACCGATATTTCGCGTAACACTGATGTTCCGCGCAATGCGTTCGTATATTTCGTGGGGTTAACGCTTTCCTATTTACATGACCGTTAATTGCCGTTAAAGCATATATGTAGTCATGAGAGGCCCACCAGGGTGCTTTCGTTTTGCGCAATATATAAAAGATATCTCCGTGGTTTCCACTAAAAAATTTTTTGAATCGTCTTAGCGATTACGTACTGGCCGGCAGTGACCGTTTTGTTGTAATGTACCATAACTAAAATAAGTCCGTGGGCATCACAAAGTTGCGTGCAACACGAGAGGATGCTTTCCCTGTATTTGCATTGCGGGTCCGCGTTAATATCCGTTCATTACCGGTGCTCCGTCAGCGCCTATGGCAACCGCCGGGGTTTCGGCGATGGAATTTTGACAATGAAATTTGACTTTGAAAAAATATATTTGAATGGTTAATAAAATCGACTAATCTTCCCTCTCATTTATCATCGTTTTCAATCAATTTGCTATACTATTGGTTCTGTATGGCGACATAATGAACAAAACAGAACGAATAAATTTTGTTATTTTCATTCAAGATAACAAGCAATATCCTAACTAGCGACCGCTCGTTTACCGCATCACGTCACAAGTGTGAAGTCCAATAACCTAAATTCCTACAAGGAGGAGAAGGAGGCCAGCAAGATATACACTATGCAGAGAACAAACTTACAAGAAAAGATGTGAGTTTAGCTTTTTTATTTAGACCGTAACTTCCTGTACGCTGATGAGGGAGAAATTTAATGCTTCCACACAACGATAGTAAAGTTTCGTTTGTTTTAGAATCACTCAATACTCGATCACAAGGTCATATCTGTAGGTTAGTATATATATCTTTCAAGTGCAATATCTTAGATATATTTTGTTTCAGACTATTTTGAAATCAGGAATTTTCATTCGTATTTTATCGCAAATTGTCACCATTGATTTTCTTTATCATATATTTATATTATGTTACGACTTAGCGACGAACTTATGTACGAAGTTATTAATTCGTTTAAACTAGTGCATATTTGAATTATTGTGATTTATTCCAAACACATTACGGTTATATGATAGTATATACTCAATCGCGTTACTGTGCGAAAATAATTTAATCCTGGGAAGTTGTTTTTGTTCGAACCAAAGGCTACGCGGCCAGCCTACATTAAACTCTAACAAAAACAGTAGTCGAGGCTTCTATCGCAAACTTGAAAATATATTTCTCTCCCAAAACCTATCCGTTCCTCAACGTACTTCGAGTTTGTAGACAGCAAATAATGTGCCAAGCCTATAACAAAATAGAAAATAATGAATAGATTTGATAAAAAAAAAATGTTTGCCAAAAATGATAAGAAAACTCAATAAATAATATTTCAGATCACCGCTAACCCAGTATAAGTATATTATGAACATCGTAAAACAACTTTATTAAGATAAGAATTCAATATAGCATTTTATTATATCTCATTATATCTTATTATTTTGTTAAACTTATCTTGGTAAATAAATATGATTTGGTTTTTAATTGCATCAGTTTCTATGCCTCACAGAGATTAGATTATATTCTTGAATTATCTTTTTGTGTCAATTTACGTTGTTTCAATTTTTAATTGATATCGAACTGTGAAGTTTTGCATTTCCAATAAAGTATTAAAATGTCTTTAATGCATCCTATTATCTTAAATATTCAGCAAATGTCTTCAATTAGACTTCTGTGGTAAGGATGATCGACTTGAACAACTTGTTAGATCACCTAATGGCACCTTCTTCAAATAGATACTTTTTGTTATATTCTTTATACAAACTCGCCACAAGCTGGCGAACATTGAGATTTTCGTGGTAAATTATCACTAGCTATTTGGTCTTGCTGCAGATATTTTGCGAGCGTGAAAATTTCCGATTCTACAGGCACATATATAACGCGAGTAATCGTACCATCGATATCTCTCTGCTTAGATTATTTTTAATTCTTCATCTTCTTGTGAATATATGCTTTATGACATCATAATGAGTGAGACAAAACATAATATAACATGTGTTCTTTTTATTCCAGAATCTGGAAAACAAGCGATACACTGAAAGGACAGCTCCATCTACCCTATTTTTCGACGAATGTGGAGTCTGAACAAGATATAAAACTCTTATGATAGAGAAGATCAACAATATAAACAGAGAGGAAAAGGATAATAAAATATGTGAGTTCAGCTTTCTAATTAGTCTTCTTTGAACCTTTCGGGAAGCTGATAAAGAAAGCTTTTCATCCGTTTCATCGGAGACTTTTGACAACCCGCCTAATATGCAAGGAATAATAAACTAAACGATTTATTATTGTTAATCACAAACAAAATGACCCGGCTTCTTGTTTGTGCCTCAGCTTGATGTGACATAGAATTCGCCTTAGAACTGGTTCATTGGGAAGGTTATCTGCTAACTAAAACAATAAACATAATCAGCACATAACATATTGACATAAAAGTATATACAGATTGTAATCATACATAATATAAGTATATACATACCGTATGTTCTGAATCTTCACGCAATACAGCCATGCGAAGTATACTTCAAAGTAACTTTAATTCAGCTTGTATGACTAAAGTAGCAAATCTGCAGTGTTAGCCTACTATGCTAATTTGCTTATTATACAGTCCCAACCTGCAGTCGAGAATTGTGTTTTATTCGCAATTGAGAATAAGTTATAACATTATACATACATATTGTATACTTTCCTCTCACTCAAGAATACTACAACCAATAATGAAAACCAAAACACTGACTTACACCAAATACTAAGTCAGACTGAACCAAATAGTCTGATCCGCGCGCTTTCAATTTTGCAATTATCGAGATTGATTGCTAAACTATCAAAATACCACTTTGTTCCGTCAGATACGCCCACATTGGCTGCGTAATACGTCAAACGTCTTCATCGATAACATACCTCAGCCATTATCAAGCGATGTTCCGCGGAACACTGGTGTTTCGCGAGGGGCATTCAGGTGTTTCTTGGTCCTGGCACCTTTCTATTTGCAAGACCGTTAATTCCTGCCTGTTTTGAGAAACAATTGAAACGAGGTTCTGCCGCTGTCTATTTTCGCTTTTAATTAAAGTCACAGCAGAGTGCCCATGTCACTGTGCACAGAGCCATGGAGATGCAAATGACAAGATAATTTTTGATGGATTTTGCACCGATGATGGAATTGAGTTATAGAGATATATGATTGTATAGAGTTATGATTGAGTTATAAGTAGATAGCCAAAACTCGTCCAAACTTGTTTTTCTGTTAGCCTAAATTATTGCGCACGTCAACATGGTGGAAGTTGGACAGCTTGTTTACAAATACGTTATGACATAACAGTGCAATTTCGACGTGACAATCGCCCTTATTCAATCATATGCAAATGCAGTAATATTACCAGTCTAATACTCAAGTTTTACAGGATTGCTCGTTGTATGCATGCTTTGGTGTATAACCAATAGCTCTTTTTCTAAAATTGGAAAAAGATCCGCGGCAGAACTGATAATATCTTGCGCCACACTAGTGTGCCCCGGCATACAGTTTGAGAAGCAGCTGCTGTATTTGCACCGCAGGTGCGCGATAATTTCCGCTCATCACGGATGCTTAGTCAGCGCCTATGGCAATCGCCCTGGTTTCGACAATGGATGCAATAGCTGCAATTGTAGATGCATCCCCACTCTCCTTGAGGCGCAAGAGCTCGTTGAAATGTTCCAGCGACTTCCCATCATGATCCACCGTCCGAAGACAAATCGCACAGCATTGACTAGGATTTGTCGATCGTGATCGATTGCAACCTGACACTGGACGCAAATTCCAATCTGTTCCTGAACTTCTTCAGCCATAGCTCAGACTCTTTCCTTGCGCGATTTTTCGGCATTATCGGACTCTTCGATCTCATCATGACCCCTGACCTATACGCCATTGTATGCGTACAAAATAATCGGTGAAATTTTAGAAGCATTTTTGAATATTCTCTGTTTAGGGAGACAACGGAAAATTGTTCAGCATGTTTTATACGCCTTTAACTTCCACTTCCTATAGTCTCCATAGTTTTATCTAGAGGTAGCCAACAGCATATGATCTGCACTGCTATCGTGCTTCCCCAGTCCACGGTTAGTTTCCACAGGCTTCGATCACGAAAACAATCCGCCAAATGCAAATGCAGGCTCCGATTTTCCCGTAGAAGTACTGAAATTTTGGTAAGGGTAGAATATACTATCTGCGAGTACAATTATATTCCCTTTCTCTCTGTTTAGTTTTTTTTATATTTTATATATCAAACTGCAACTGCTAATATAACGGCATTGGAGTGAAATAAAACATATAATCTGTGTTTTATTCCATTCCAAATACCTAGCGATACACACGAAAGAGCCACCGTTTAGCCAGATTCTCGGATACGTATATGAAGTCGAAGAAAGCTGTACCATTTTTTAAGTATGAGGCTTGGCTCCGTTTTAGCCTGACTATATTTTCCCAATTTTTGACTTTACAAGATGAATGCTTCGTAACTCACTTTTTGTCCTGCCATTAATGCTTCTTTGGTTAGTGGTGTTGTATGACAGCTGACAGAATGTATGTCGTATGTTGCTATGGCGCGCGGGCCGTAATTTGCCATGTGAGATCTAGATTTTAGATTCCAAATTTTACTAGATTGTGAACAAAATATCTAGATCTAGCTACAATACACCTCCAGCGACAGCACCAATGTAGGGTAGTAAGCTGTGAATTTTAGACTTTGAAAAAATATATTTGAATGGTTAGTAAAATCGACTAAACTTCCCTCTCATTTATTATCGTTTTCAATCACCTGAATTCGCTACACTATCGGTTCTGTATGACGACATAATGAACAAGTCGGAACGAATAAATTTTATTTTCATTCAAGGTAAACAGCGATATCCAAACTAGCGACCGCTCGTCGCCGAATATCCAAGAAGATATTACACTACAGAGAACAAACTTACAATAAAAGATGTGAGTTTAGCTTTTTTATTTAGGCCGTAACTCCCTGTACGCTGATAAGGGAGAAATTTATTGCTTTCACACAACGATAGTAATGTTTCGTTTGTTTTAGAATCACTCAATACTTGAATACAAACTCATATCTGCAGGTTAGCATATATATCCTTCAAGTGCAATATCTTAGATATGTTTTATTTCAGACTATTTTGAAATCAGGAATTTTTATTCGTATTTATTGCAAATCTTGTCACCATTGATTTCCTTTATTATATATTATGTTACGACTTAGCGACGAACTTATGTACGGAGTTATTATTTCGTTTAAACAAGTGCATATTTGAATTATTTTGATTGATTCCAAACACATTACGGTTACATGGTAGTATCCACTCAATCGCGTTACTGTGCGAAAATAATTTAATCCTGGGAAGTTGTTTTTGTTCGAACCAAAGGCTACGAGGCCAGCCTACATTAAACGCTAACAAAAACAGTAGTCGAGGCTTCTATCGCAAACTTGAAAATATATTTCTCTCCCAAAACCTATCCGTTACTCAACGTACTTCGAGTTTGTAGACAGCAAATAATGTGCCAAGCTTATAAGAAAATAGAAAAAAAATGAACAGATTTAATAAGATTTTTTTTTCCAAAAATGATAAGAAAACATATTCTTTATTATTTCAGATCACGACTAACCCAATATAAGTATACTATGAACATCGTAGAACAATTGTATTAAGATAAGAATTCAATATAGCATTATATTATATAAAAGTTAGATACATTACAAAAAAAATATTTGACAATGGCTAAATGCTATAGCCATTCATAGAAATCCTATTTGAGCTGGGCCATTCCACTACCCAATACGAAATTTTTCTCACCAACTCACAGCAAATGTATGATAAAGTTTCATATTGGATTACGTTTCTGGATTAAAATCAAAATTATTCCAGGTCTTAGTGATAGACTATTGCACCTGGAACAACATCACACTATTAGTCTAACGTATTTTGTTTTCATTCAATTTTACTAAAATGATTAACAGTATTAGGGAACGAGTGGTGTAGTCAGATTCATAGAATCCATGTCGAAGAAAGCAGTCAAATCAGCAGAGTCAGTGACTGTTGTTGCCTAATGTAATGGCTGATCAACTCAATCGCAAATCAGTGGTTGTAGACCTTTGAAAACACGTCCACGAAATAAGTCATGTCCCAAATCAAAACGATTTATTCCCAGAATTTCGTACCACGAGTTTCTGTCCCAATAGCATTAAAATTAGAATCGGTATAATTTCTTGATAAACAGTCAACACGATGATACTTGAATAGGAATCGAGAGGGTTATCTCCTGAAACAATAAACTTAATCATTTATATATCCTTTTTCATTTATATATTTCCGTTCAATCATTTTTAAGTACACATTACGGAACTTCGGTTCTGATTTTCACGATATCTTCGATAGTCATAGGATCAAGTATAGGGCAGCCTATAATTTGAGAATTTTGTAACACAAATCATGTCATTTCGAAGTTATGGTGAGTTTCAAAAATTGGTATTCAAGTCACTTCTCGATTTACTACAAGAACTTTGTACGCTCTTCGTGTTTTGGTAAGTCCTACAGACTCAAGAACTAAAAATTAGGATATTTTCAAACACTGATCAGTTAACTCCCGCCAATTGATGTAGATTATTCATGAATTATGGGCTATAGGCTTATAAAAGCTTTTTTAATATTCGTTATAAAGTTAACACACAGTACACAGAAGGTCATCAAACTTATCTTGTTATTTAAATATTTAAATTATATTCTTGAATACCTTCTTGTGTCAATTTACGCTGTCTCAATTTATAATTGATATTTTGCATTTGTTATAAAGTACTAGAACGTTGTTAATACATCCCATTATAATAAATATTCAGCAAATTTCTTTGCTTAGACTTCTTACGTACGAATTATCGACTTGAACTATTTGCTAGCTTCTCTTGAAGAAAGCGAACACAAAAGTTTTTCGAGGTAAATTATCATAAGCTATTTGGTCCTGCTGCAGATATTTTGCGAGCGTGAAAATTCTGATTATGCGGTCATTTATCAAACGAGTAATCCTACTATCGCTATCTCTCTGTTTCAATTTTTTTTAATTTATTATCTATCTTCACCTGTTTGTGAATTTATTCTTTATGACATCATAACGAGAATATCGGTCAGAGACCGAAGAGTTATCGATCGAAAGTTAGGGGATCCCCCAAAGCAGCGCTCTCACTCCATAGTGACACCTTGTGTCCCATCACTAATTAATTCTGATTAATAACTCGCTAATTATACGACATACGAGTAATTCGCCCAAAATCAATGGGCTTCTGGTCCGAGATATGATGAATGCACATGCAAAATCTGGAGCAGATTTATTCTCGCTTTCGTGAGATATCGCGTGCATCTAACAGACAGACAAATACCTATCAACATACTTACCGATTAAAATCGATAAGTAATAAGTGGAACAAACATAATATAACCTTTTTTTTATTCTAGAATCTAAAAACAAGTGATACACTGAAAGCACAGCTCACCTACCCGCATTTCCGACAAATGTGGAGTCTGAAAAAGACACCAAATCTCTTATGATGAAGAAGATCAACAAGATAAACAGAGAGAAAAAGTATAATAAAAGATGTGAGTTCAGCATTCTAATTAGTCTATTTAGTAACTTTCGGGAAGCCGATAAAGAAAGTTTTTTATCGGTTTATCGGAGACATTTGACAACGCGTTCAATATGCAAGGGCTACTAAACTAAACATTTTTTTATTATTAATTACAAGCAAAATGGCCCGGCTTTTTGTCTGTGTCTCAGCTCGGATGTCCCAATACAATTCAACATAGAACCGTTGCAATTTTTTGAAAATAGGACAACAAGATGATACACCAAATTGAATCTGGAGAGTTATCTGCTAAAACAATAAACATAATAAGCAACATATTGGCATAAAATCATATACAGATTAGAATCATACAATGTATAAAGTATATAGATACCGTATATGTTCTGAGTCTTCACGCACTACAATTAGCGAAGTATACTCCAAAGTAACTTTAATTCAGCTTGTATGACTGAATTAGCAAACCTGCAGTGTTAGCCTACTATGCTAATTTGCTTATTATACAGTCTCAACCTGCAGCCAAAACTTGTTTTTCATTCGCAATTAAGAACGTTTATGTTGACCTCAAGTTATATTTTTAATACATACTGTTATTTCTTTCTGCTAACTCACGAATACTACGATCATTGGACACAAAAACACTGATTTACAACAAATACTAAGCCAGACTGAACCAAGTCGTCTGATCAGCGCGCTTCCAATTTAGCAATTATCGAGATTGATTGCAAAACTATGGACATACCACTTTGTTCCGTCAGATACGACCACATTGGCTGCCTAACACGTCAAATATCTTCATAAATAATATATGTCAGCGATTGTTAAGCGATGTTCCGCGCTGGTGTTCCGTGATGGGCATTCATGTGTTTCTTGGTCTTGATGCCTTTCTATTTGCCAGACCAGTAACTTTCCGTTCAGGTAGATGCAACCATGAGAGTCTCACAAGAATACTGTCCTTCTTGCGCTTCTCCAAGATTCGCTAGATACGCCCACATTGTCTGCGTGAAAACGTCAAGCCTATAACAAAATAGAAAATAATGAATAGATTTGATAAAAAAAAAATGTTTGCCAAAAATGATAAGAAAACTCAATAAATAATATTTCAGATCACCGCTAACCCAATATAAGTATATTATGAACATCGTAGAACAACTTTATTAAGATAAGGATTCAATATAGCATTTTATTATATAAAATTTCAAAAGATTTCTAAAAAAACATTTGACAATTCATAGAAATCCTATTTAGCTGGGCCATTCCACTACCCAATACGAAGTTATTCTCGCCAATTCACAGTAAATGTACGGTAAACTTTCGTATTGGATTGCGTTTCTACATTAAAATCAATATCATTCCAGGCAACCTTGCAAGGTCTCAGTGATAGACTATTGCACCTCGAACAACATCCCAGTAATATTAGTCAAAGGTATTTTTTTAAATTCAATTCCATTAAAAATGCGTCACTAAGCAGGGATAACAGTATTATTGAACGAGTGGCGTTAGTCAGATTCAGAGAATCCATGTCGAAGAGAGCAGTCAAATCATCAGAGTCAGTCAGTGACTGTTGCTACCTAATGTAATGGCTGATCAACTCAAACCCAAATCAGTGGTTGTAGACCTTAGAAAACAAGCCCAAGAAATAAATTATGTGCCAAACCTAAACGATTTATTCCCATAATCTCGTACCTTGAGATTCTGTCCAAATGGCATTAAAATTAGAATCCTACCTAGATCCTAGAAGTAAGTCCTACAGACTCAAGAACTAAAAATTTGGATATTTTCAAACACTGATCAGTTGACTCCCGCCAATTGATGTAGATTATTCTTGAATTATGGGCCATAGGCTTATAAAAGTTTTTTTTGAATATTTGTTATAAGGTTATCCCAATACAATTCAACATAGAACCGTTGCAATTTTTTGAAAATAGGACAACAAGATGATACACCAAATTGAATCTGGAGAGTTATCTGCTAAAACAATAAACATAATAAGCAACATATTGGCATATAATCATATACAGATTAAAATCATGCAATATATAAAGTATATATATACCGTATATGTTCTGAGTCTTCACGCACTACAATTAGCGAAGTATACTCCAAAGTAACTTTAATTCAGCTTGTATGACTGAATTAGCAAACCTGCAGTGTTAGCCTACTATGCTAATTTGCTTATTATGCAGTCTCAACCTGCAGCCAAAACTTGTTTTTCATTCGCAATTGAGAACGTTTATGTTGACCTCAAGTTATATTTTTAATACATACTGTTATTTCTTTCTGCTAACTCACGAATACTACAATCATTGAACACAAAAACACTGATTTACAACAAATACTAAGCCAGACTGAACCAAGTCGTCTGATCAGCGCGCTTCCAATTTAGCAATTATCGAGATTGATTGCAAAACTATGGACATACCACTTTGTTCCGTCAGATACGACCACATTGGCTGCCTAACACGTCAAATATCTTCATAAATAATATATGTCAGCGATTGTTAAGCGATGTTCCGCGGAGCACTGGTGTTCCGTGATGGGCATTCAGGTGTTTCTTGGTCTTGATGCCTTTCTATTTGCCAGACCAGTAAATTTCCGTTCAGGTAGATGCAACCATGAGAGTCTCACAAGAATACTTTCCTTCTTGCGCTTCTCCAAGATTCGCTTGATACGCCCACATTGTCTGCGTGAAAACGTCAAGCCTATAACAAAAAAGAAAATAATGAATAGATTTGATAAAAAAAAAAATGTTTGCCAAAAATGATAAGAAAACTCAATAAATAATATTTCAGATCACCGCTAACCCAATATAAGTATATTATGAACATCGTAGAACAACTTTATTAAGATACGGATTCAATATAGCATTTTATTATATAAAAGTTCAAAAGATTTCTAAAAAAACATTTGACAATTCATAGAAATCCTATTTGAGCTGGGCCATTCCACTACCCAATACGAAGTTATTCTCGCCAACTCACAGTAAATGTACGGTAAACTTTCGTATTGGATTGCGTTTCTACATTAAAATCAATATCATTCCAGGCAACCTTGCAAGGTCTCAGTGATAGACTATTGCACCTCGAACAACATCCCAGTATTATTAGTCAAAGGTATTTTTTAAATTCAATTCCATTAAAAATGCGTCACTAAGCAGGGATAACAGTATTATTGAACGAGTGGCGTTAGTCAGATTCAGAGAATCCATGTCGAAGAGAGCAGTCAAATCATCAGAATCACTCAGTGACTGTTGCTGCCTAATGTAATGGCTGATCAACTCAAACCCTAATCAGTGGTTGTAGACCTTAGAAAACAAGCCCAAGAAATAAATTATGTGCCAAACCTAAACGATTTATTCCCATAATCTCGTACCTTGAGATTCTGTCCCAATGGCATTAAAATTAGAATCGGTGTAATTTGTTGATAAACAGTCAACAAGATGATACTTGAATAGGAATCGGGAGAGTTATCTCCTGAAACTATAAACTTAATCATTTATATATCATTTTTCATTTAAATATTTCCATTCAATCATATTTAAGTACACATCACGAAACTGCGGTTCTGTTTTTTCCCAATGTCTTCAACAGTCATAGGATCAAGTATAGGGCAACCTATAATTTAATAAGTTTGTAACACAAATCATGTCATTTCGAAGTTATGGTGACTTTCAATAAGGGTATCACACAGTACACAGAAGGTTAAATTTATCTTGGTAAATAAATATGATTTGCTTTCATATTGCATCAGTTTCTATGCCTCACAGAGATTATATTATATTCTTGAATTATCTTTTTGTGTCAATTTACGTTGTCTCAATTTTTAATTGGTATTGAACTGTGGAGTTTTGCATTTCCAATAAAGTATTAGAATGTCCTTAATGCATTCTATTATCTTAAATATTCAGCAAAAGTCTTCAATTAGACTTCTGTGGTAAGGATGATCGACTTGAACAACTTGTTAGATCACCTAATGGCCCCTTCTTCAAATAGATACTTTTTGTTATATTCTTTATACAAACTCGCCACAAGCTGGCGAACATTGAGATTTTCGTGGTAAATTATCACTAGCTATTTGGTCTTGCTGCAGATATTTTGTGAGCGTGAAAATTTCCGATTCTGCAGGCACATATATAACGCGAGTAATCGTACCATCGATATCTCTCTGCTTAGATTATTTTTAATTCTTCATCTTCTTGTGAATATATGCTTTATGACATCATAATGAGTGAGACAAAACATAATATAACATGTGTTCTTTTTATTCTAGAATCTAGAAAACAAGCGATACACTGAAAGGATAGCTCCATCTACCCTATTTCGACGAATGTGGAGTCTGAACAAGATATAAAACTCTTATGATAGAGAAGATCAACAAGATAAACAGAGAGGAAAAGGATAATAAAATATCTGAGTTCAGCTTTCTAATTCGTCTTCTTTGAACCTTTCGGGAAGCTGATAAAGGAAGCTTTTCATCCGTTTCATCGGTTTATCGGAGACTTTTGACAACCCGCCTAATATGCAAGGAATAATAAACTAAACGATTTATTATTGTTAATCACAAACAAAAAGACCCGGCTTCTTGTCTGTGCCTCAGCTTGATGTGACATAGAATTCGCCTTAGAACTGGTTCATTGGGAAGGTTATCTGCTAAAACAATAAACATAATCAGCACATAACATATTGACATAAAAGTATATACAGATTGAAATCATACATAATATAAGTATATGCATACCGTATGTTCTGATTCTTCACGCAATACAGCCATGCGAAGTATACTCCAAAGTAACTTTAATTCAGCTTGTATGACTAAAGTAGCAAATCTGCAGTGTTAGCCTACTATGCTAATTTGCTAATTATACAGTCCCAACCTGCAGTCGAGAATTGTGTTTTATTCGCAATTGAGAATAAGTTATAACTTTTATACATACATATTGTATACTTTACTCTCACTCAAGAATACTACAACTACAACCAATAATGAACACCAAAACACCGACTTCCACCAAATACTAAGCCAGACTGAACCAAATAGTCTGATCCGCGCGCTTTCAATTTTGCAATTATCGAGATTGATTGCTAAACTATCAAAATACCACTTTGTTCCGTCAGATACGCCCACATTGGCTGCGTAATACGTCAAACGTCTTCATCGATAACATACCTCAGCCATTGTCAAGCGATGTTCCGCGGTGTTTCGTAAGGGGCATTCACTGTTTCTTGGTCCTGGCACTTTTCTATTTGCAAGACCGTTAATTCCTGCCTGTTTTGAGAAACAATTGAAACGAGGTTCTGCCTCTGTCTATTTTTGCTTTTAATTAAAGTCACAGCAGAGTGCCCATGTCACTGTGCACAGAGCCATGGAGATGCAAATGACAAGATAATTTTTGATGGATTTTGCACCGATGATGGAATTGAGTTATAGAGAATAGAGATATATGATTGTATGTAGTTATGATTGAGTTATAAGCAGATAGCCAAAACTCGTCCAAACTTGATTTTCTGTTAGCCTAACTTATTGCGCACGTCAACATGGTGGAAGTTGGACAGCTTGTTTACAAATACATTATGACAAAACAGTGCAATTACGACGTGACAATCGCCTTATTCAATCGTATGCAAATGCAGTAATATTACCAGTCTAATACTCAAGTTTTACAGGATTGCCCGTTGTATGCATGCCTTGGTGTATAACCAATAGCTCTTTTTCTAAAATTTGAAAAAGATCCGCGGCAGAACTGTTAAAATCTTGCGCCACACTAGTGTGCCCCGGCATACAGTTTGAGAAACGCTGCTGTATTTGCACCGCAAGTGCGCGATAAATTCCGCTCATCACGGATGCTCAGTCAGCGCCTATGGCAATCGCCGTGGTTTCGACGATGGATGCAATAGCTGCAATTGTAGATGCATCCCCACTCTCCTTGAGGCGCACGAGCTCGTTGAAATGTTCCAGCGACTTCCCATCATGATCCACCGTCCGAAGACAAATCGCCCAGCATTGACTAGGATTTGTCGATCGTGATCAATTGCAACCTGACACTGGACGCAAATTCCAATCTGTTCCTGAACTTCTTCAGCCTTGCGCGATTTTTCAGCATTATCGGACTCTTCGATCTCATCATGGCCCCTAACCTATACGCCATTGTATGCGTACAAAATAATCGGTGAAATTTTAGAAGCATTTTTGAATATTCTCTGTTTAGGGAGACAACGGAAAATTGTTCAGCATCTTTTATACGCCTTTAACTTCCACTTCCTATAGTCTCCATAGTTTTATCTAGAGGTAGCCAACAGCAAGCATATGATCTGCACTGCTATCGTGCTTCTCCAGTCCACGGTTAGTTTCCACAGGCTTCGATCACGAAGACAATCCGCCAAATGCAAATGCAGACTCCGGTTTTTCCGTAGAAGTACTGACATTTTTGTAAGGGTAGAATATACTATCTGCGAGTACAATTATATTCCCTTTCTCTCTGTTTAGTTTTTTTAAATTTTATATATGCAACTGCTAATATATTGGCATTGGAGTGAAATAAAACATATAATCTGTGTTTTATTCCATTCCAAATACCTAGCGATACACACGAAAGAGCCACCGTTTAGCTAGATTCTCGGATACGTATATGAAGTCGAAGAAAGCTGTACCATTTTTAAGTATGAGGCTTGGCTCCGTTTTAGCCTGACTATATAATCTATTCACGTATTTTCCCAATTTTTGACTTTACAAGATGAATGCTTCGTAACTCACTTTTTGTCCTGCCAATAACGCTTCTTTGGTTAGTGGTGTTGTATGACAGCTGACAGAATGTATGTCGTATGTTGCTATGGCGCGCGGGCCGTAATTTGCCATGTGAGATCTAGATTTTAGATTCCAAATTTTACTAGATTGTGAACAAAATATCTAGATCTAGCTACAATACACCTCCAGCGACAGCCCCAATGTAGGGTAGTAAGCTGTGAATATTAGACTTTGAAAAAATATATTTGAATGGTCAGTAAAATCGACTAACTTCCCTCTCATTTATTATCGTTTTCAATCACCTGAATTCGCTACACTATCGGTTCTGTATGACGACATAATGAACAAGTCGGAACGAATAAATTTTAGTTTCATTCAAGATAAACAGCGATATCCAAACTAGCGACCGCTCGTCTACGCATTACCTCACAAGTGTGAAGTCCAAAAACATGGATTCCTACAAGGAGGAGAAGAAGTCCAAGAAGATATACACTACAGAGAACAAACTTACAATAAAAGATGTGAGTTTAGCTTTTTTATTTAGGCCGTAACTTCCTGTACGCTGATAAGGGAGAAATTTATTGCTTTCACACAACGATAGTAATGTTTCGTTTGTTTTAGAATCGCTCAATACTTGAATACAGACTCATATCTGCAGGTTAGCATATATATCCTTCAAGTGCAATATCTTAGATATGTTTTATTTCAGACTATTTTGAAATCAGGAATTTTTATTCGTATTTTATTGCAAATTGTCACCATTGATTTCCTTTATCATATATTTATATTATGTTACGACTTAGCGACGAAGTTATTAATTCGTTTAATTAAACTAATGCATATTTGAATTATTTCGATTTATTCCAAACACATTACGGTTATATGGTAGTATATACTCAATCGCGTTACTGTGCGAAAATAATTTAATCCTGGGAAGTTGTTTTCGTTCGAACCAAAGGCTACGAGGCCAGCCTACATTGAACGCTAACAAAAACAGTAGTCGAGGCTTCTATCACAAACTTGAAAATATATTTCTCTCCCAAAACCTATCCGTTACTTAACGTACTTCGAGTTTGTAGACAGCAAATAATGTGCTAATCTTATAACAAAACAGAAAAAAAATGAACGAATTTTTAATAAGATTTTTTTTTCTCCAAAAATGATAAGAAAACATATTATTTATTATTTCAGATCACGACTAACCCAATATAAGTATACTATGAACATCGTAGAACAATTGTATTAAGATAAGAATTCAATATAGCATTATATTATATAAAAGTTCGATACATTACCAAAAAAATATTTCACAATGGCTAACTGCTATAACCATTCATAGAAATCCTATTGAGCTGGGCCATTCCACTACCCAATACGAAATTCTTCTCACCAATTTGCAGCAAATGTATGATAAAGTTTCATATTGGATTGCGTTTCTAGATTAAAATCAAAGTCATTCCAAGCAACCTTGCAAGGTCTTAGTGATAGACTATTGCACCTGGAACAACATCCCACTATTAGTCAAACGTATTTTTTTTTATTCAATTTCACTAAAAGGAATAACAGTATTATGGAACGAGTGGCGTTAGTCAGATTCATAGAATCCATGTCGAAGAGAGCAGTCAAATCATCAGAGTCAGTGACTGTTGTTGCCTAATGTAATGGCTGATCAACTCAATCGCAAATCAGTGGTTGTAGACCTTTGAAAACACGTCCACGAAATAAGTCATGTCCCAAATCAAAACGATTTATTCCCAGAATTTTGTACCATGAGTTTCTGTCCCAATAGCATTAAAATTAGAATCGGTATAATTTCTTGATAAACAGTCAACACGATGATACTTGAATAGGAATCGAGAGGGTTATCTCCTGAAACAATAAACTTAATCATTTATATATCAATTTTCATTTATATATTTCCGTTCAATCATTTTTAAGTACACATTACTGAACTTCGATTCTGATTTTCACAATGTCTTCGATAGTCATAGGATCAAGTATAGGGCAGCCTATAATTTGAGAGTTTTGTAACACAAATCATGTCATTTCGAAGTTATGGTGAGTTTCAAAAATTGGTATTCAAGTCACTTCTCGATTTACTACAAGAACTTTGTACGCTCTTCTTGTTTTGGTAAGTCCTACAGACTCAAGAACTAAAAATTAGGATATTTTCAAACACTGATCAGTTAACTCCGGTCAATTGATGTAGATTATTCATAAATTATGGGCCATAGGCTTATAAAAGCTTTTTTAATATTCGTTATAAGGTTAGCACACAGTACAGAGAAGGTCATCAAACTTATCTTGTTATTTAAATATTTAAATTATATTCTTGAATACCTTATTTAAATTATATTCTTGTGTCAATTTACGCTGTCTCAATTTATAATTGATATTGATATTTTGCATTTGTTATAAAGTACTAGAACGTTGTTAATACATCCCATTATAATAAATATTCAGCAAATTTCTTTGCCCAGACTTCTTTCGTACGAAATATCGACTTGAACTATTTGCTAGCTCACCTAATGACCCTCTCTTTAAATAGATACTTTCTGGATATTGTTTATACAAACTCTTTTGAAGCAAGCGAACACAAAAGTTTTTCGAGGTAAATTATCATAAGCTATTTGGTCTTGCTGCAGATATTTTGCGAGCGTGAAAATTCTGATTATACGGTCATTTATCAAACGAGTAATCCTACTATCGCTATCTCTCTGTTTCAATTTTTTTCATTTTTTACCTATCTTCACCTGCTTGTGAATTTATTCTTTATGACATCATAACGAGAATATCGGTCAGAGACCGAAGACTTATCGATCGAAAGTTAGGGATTCCCCCAAAACAGCGCTCTTACCTCATAGTGACACCTTGTGTCCCATCACTAATTAATTCTGAATAATAACTCGCTAATTATACGACATAATTCGCCCAAAATCAATAGGCTTCTGGTCCGAGATATGGTGAATGCACATGCAAAATCTGGAGCAGATTTAATCTCGCTTTCGTGAGATATCGCGTGCATCTAACAGACAGACAGACAGACAGACAAATACCTATCAACATACTTACCGATTAAAATCGATAAGTAATGAGTGGAACAAACATAATATAACCTTTTTTTTTATTCTAGAATCTAAAAACAAGTGATACACTGAAAGCACAGCTCACCTACCCGCATTTCCGACAAATGTGGAGTCTGAAAAAGACACCAAATTTCTTATGACGAAGAAGATCAACAAGATAAACAGAGAGAAAAAGTATAATAAAAGATGTGAGTTCAGCATTCTAATTAGTCTATTTTGTAACTTTCGGGAAGCCGATAAAGAAAGTTTTTTATCGATTTATCGGAGACATTTGACAACGCGTTCAATATGCAAGGGCTACTAAACTGAACGATTTATTATTATTAATTACAAGCAAAATGGCCCGGCTTCTTGTCTGTGTCTCAGCTTGGATGTCCCAATACAATTCAACATAGAACCATTGCAATTTTTTAAAATACGACAAAAAGATGATACACCAAATTGAATCTGGAGAGTTATCTGCTAAAACAATAAACATAATAAGCAACATATTGGCATATAATCATATACAGATTAAAATCATACAATGTATAAAGTATATAGATACCGTATATGTTCTGAGTCTTCACGCACTACAATTAGCGAAGTATACTCCAAAGTAACTTTAATTCAGCTTGTATGACTAAATTAGCAAACCTGCAGTGTTAGCCTACTATGCTAATTTGCTTATTATACAGTCTCAACCTGCAGCCAAAACTTGTTTTTCATTCGCAATTGAAAACGTTCATGTTGGTATTTTTAATACATACTGTTATTTCTTTCTGCTAACTCACGAATACTACGATCATTGGACACAAAAACACTGATTTACAACAAATACTAAGCCAGACTGAACCAAGTCGTCTGATCAGCGCGCTTCCAATTTAGCAATTATCGAGATTGATTGCAAAACTATGGACATACCACTTTGTTCCGTCAGATACGACCACATTGGCTGCCTAACACGTCAAATATCTTCATAAATAATATATGTCAGCGATTGTTAAGCGATGTTCCGCGGAGCACTGGTGTTCCGTGATAGGCATTCAGGTGTTTCTTGGTCCTGATGCCTTTCTATTTGCCAGACCAGTAAATTTCCGTTCAGGTAGATGCAACCATGAGAGTCTCACAAGAATACTTTCTTTCTTGCGCTTCTCCAAGATTCGCCAGATACGCCCACATTGTCTGCGTGAAAACGTCAAACGTCATCGCAAATAACATATGTCAGTGATTATCAACCGATATTTCGCGTAACACTGATGTTCCGCGCCATGCGTTCGTGTATTTCGTGGGGTTAACGCTTTCCTATTTGCATGACCGTTAATTTCCGTTAAAGCATATATATATATGTAGTCATGAGAGGCCCACCAGGGTACTTTCGTTTTGCGCAATATATAAAAGATATCTCCGTGGTTTCCACTAAAAATTTGTTTGAAGCGTCTTAGCGATTACGTACTGGCCGGCAGTGACCGTTTTGATGTAATGTACCATAACTAAAATAAGTCCGTGGGCATCACAAAGTTGCGTGCAACACGAGAGGATGCTTTCCCTGTATTTGCATTGCGGGTCCGCGTTAATATCCGTTCATTACCGGTGCTCCGTCAGCGCCTATGGCAACCGCCGGGGTTTCGGCGATGGAATTTTGATAATGAAATTTGACTTTGAAAAAATATATTTGAATGGTTAATAAAATCGACTAATCTTCACTCTCATTTATCATCGTTTTCAATCAACTCAATTTGCTATACTATTGGTTCTGTATGGCGACATAATGAACAGAACGGAACGAATAAATTTTGTTATTTTCATTCAAGATAACAAGCAATATCCAAACTAGCGACCACTCGTTTACCGCATCACGTCACAAGTGTGAAGTCCAATAACCTAAATTCCTACAAGGAGGAGAAGGAGGCCAGCAAGATATACACTATGTAGAGAACAAACTTACAAGAAAAGATGTGAGTTTAGATTTTTTATTTAGACCGTAACTTCATGTACGCTGATGAGGGAAAAATTTAATGCTTCCACACAACGATAGTAAAGTTTCGTTTGTTTTAGAATCACTCAATACTTGATCACAAGGTCCTATCTGTAGGTTAGTATATATATCTTTCAAGTGCAATATCTTAGATATGTTTTGTTTCAGACTATTTTGAAATCAGGAATTTTCATTCGTATTTTATTGCAAATTGTCACCATTGATTTTCTTTCTCATATATTTATATCATGTTACGACTTAGCGACGAACTTATGTACGAAGTTATTAATTCGTTTAAACTAGTGCATATTTGAATTATTTTGATTTATTCCAAACACATTACGGTTATACGATAGTATATACTCAATCGCGTTACTGTGCGGAAATAATTTAATCCTGGGAAGTTGTTTTTGTTCGAACCAAGGGCTACGAGGCCAGCCTACATTAAACTCTAACAAAAACAGTAGTCGAAGCTTCTATCGCAAACTTGAAAATATATTTCTCTACCAAAACATATCCGTTCCTCAACGTACTTCGAGTTTGTAGACAGCAAATATTGTGCCAAGCCTATAACAAAATAGAAATAAATGAATAGATTTGATAAAAAAAAAATGTTTGCCAAAAATGATGAGAAAACTCAATAAAAAATATTTCAGATCACCGCTAACCCAATATAAGTATATTATGAACATCGTAGAACAACTTTATTAAGATAAGAATTCAATATAGCATTTTATTATATAAAAGTTCAAAAGATTTCTAAAAAAACATTTGACAATTCATAGAAATCCTATTTGAGCTGGGCCATTCCACTACCCAATACGAAGTTATTCTCGCCAACTCACAGTGAATGTACGGTAAACTTTCGTATTGGATTGCGTTTCTACATTAAAATCAATATCCTTCCAGGCAACCTTGCAAGGTCTCAGTGATAGACTATTCCACCTCGAACAACATCCCAGTATTATTAGTCAAAGGTATTTTTTTAAATTCAATTCCATTAATCCCATAATCTCGTACCTTGAGATTCTGTCCCAATGGCATTAAAATTAGAATCGGTGTAATTTGTTGATAAACAGTTTTGATAAAAGTTTTTTTAATTATTTGTTATAAGGTTATCACACAGTACACAGAAGGTTTAACTTTTCTTGGTAAATAAATATGATTTGTTTTTTAATTGCATCAGTTTCTATCCTCACAGAGATTAGATTATATTCTTGAATTATCTTTTTGTGTCAATTTACGTTGTCTCAATTTTTAATTGATATTGAACTGTGGAGTTTTGCATTTCCAATAAAGTATTAGAATGTCCTTAATGCATTCTATTATCTTCAGCAAATGTCTTCAATTAGACTTCTGTGGTAAGGATGATCGACTTGAACAACTTGTTAGATCACCTAATGGCCCCTTCTTCAAATAGATACTTTTTGTTATATTCTTTATACAAACTCGCCACAAGCTGGCGAACATTGAGATTTTCGTGGTAAATTATCACTAGCTATTTGGTCTTGCTGCAGATATTTTGCGAGCGTGAAAATTTCCGATTCTACAGGCACATATATAACGCGAGTAATCGTACCATCGATATCTCTCTGCTTAGATTATTTTTAATTCTTCATCTTCTTGTGAATATATGCTTTATGACATCATAATGAGTGAGACAAAACATAATATAACATAATATAACATTCCAGAATCTAGAAAACAAGCGATACACTGAAAGGACAGCTCCATCCACCCTATTTCGACGAATGTGAGGTCTGAACAAGATATAAAACTCTTATCATAGAGAAGATCAACAAGATAAACAGAGAGGAAAAGGATAATAAGATATGTGAGTTCAGCTTTCTAATTAGTCTTCTTTGAACCTTTCGGGAAGCTGATAAAGAAAGCTTTTCATCCGTTTCATCGGTTTATCGGAGACTTTTGACAACCCGCCTAATATGCAAGGAATGATAAACTAAACGATTTATTATTGTTAATCACAAACAAAATGACCCGGCTTCTTGTCTGTGCCTCAGCTTGATGTGACATAGAATTCGCCTTAGAACTTGTTCATTGGGAAGGTTATCTGCTAAAACAATAAACATAATCAGCACATAACATATTGGCATAAAAGTATATACAGGTTGAAATCATACATAATATAAGTATATACATACCCTATGTTCTGATTCTTCACGCAATACAGCCATGCGAAGTATACTCCAAAGTAACTTTAATTCAGCTTGTATGACTAAAGTAGCAAATCTGCAGTGTTAGCCTACTATGCTAATTTGCTTATTATACAGTCCCAACCTGTCGAGAGTCGAGTCGAGAATTGTGTTTTATTCGCAATTTAGAATAAGTTATAACTTTTATACATACATATTGTATACTTTCCTCTCACTCAAGAATACTACAACCAATAATGAACACCAAAACACTGACTTACACCAAATACTAAACCAGACTGAACCAAATAGTCTGATCCGCGCGCTTTCAATTTTGCAATTATCGAGATTGATTGCTAAACTATCAAAATACCACTTTGTTCCGTCAGATACGCCCACGTTGGCTGCGTAATACGTCAAACGTCTTCATCGATAACATACCTCAGCCATTGTCAAGCGATGTTCCGCGGAACACTGGTGTTTCGTGAGGGGCATTCAGGTGTTTCTTGGTCTTGGCACCTTTCTATTTGCAAGACCGTTAATTCCTGCCTGTTTTGAGAAACAATTGAAACGAGGTTCTGCCGCTGTCTATTTTTGCTTTTAATTAAAGTCACAGCAGAGTGCCCATGTCACTGTGCACAGAGCCATGGAGATGCAAATGACAAGATAATTTTTGATGGATTTTGCACCGATGATGGAATTGAGTTATAGAGATATATGATTGTATAGAGTTATGATTGAGTTATAAGCAGATAGCCAAAACTCGTCCAAACTAGTTTTTCTGTTAGCCTAAATTACTGCGCACGTCAACATGGTGGAAGTTGGACAGCTTGTTTACAAATACATTATGACAAAACAGTGCAATTACAACGTGACAATTGCCCTTATTCAATCGTATGCAAATGCAGTAATATTACCAGTCTAATACTCAAGTTTTACAGGATTGCCCGTTGTATGCATTCTTTGGTGTATAACCAATAGCTCTTTTTCTAAAATTGGGAAAAGATCCGCGGCAGAACTGATAATATCTTGCGCCACACTAGTGTGCCCCTGCATACAGTTTGAGAAACGCTGCTGTATTTGCACCGCAGGTGCGCGATAATTTCCGCTCATCACGGATGCTCAGTCAGCGCCTATGGCAATCGCCGTGGTTTCGACGATGGATGCAATAGCTGCAATTGTAGATGCATCCCCACTCTCCTTGAGGCGCACAAGCTCGTTGAAATGTTCAACGACTTCCCATCATGATCCACCGTCCGAAGACAAATCGCCCAGCATTGACTAGGATTTGTCGATCGTGATCGATTGCAACCTGACACTGGTCGCAAATTCCAATCTGTTCCTGAACTTCTTCAGCCATAGCTCAGACTCTTTCCTTGCGCGATTTTTCAGCATTATCGGACTCTTCGATCTCATCATGGCCCCTGACCTATACGCCATTGTATGCGTACAAAATAATCGGTGAAATTTTAGAAGCATTTTTGAATATTCTCTGTTTAGGGAGACAACGGAAAATTGTTCAGCATGTTTTATACGCCTTTAACTTCCACTTCCTATAGTCTCCATATTTTTATCTAGAGGTAGCCAACAGCATATGATCTGCACTGCTATCGTGCTTCCCCAGTCCACGGTTAGTTTCCACAGGCTTCGATCACGAAGACAATCCGCCAAATGCAAATGCAGACTCCGATTTTTCCGTAGAAGTACTGACATTTTGGTAAGGGTAGAATATACTATCTGCGAGTACAATTATATTCCCTTTCTCTCTGTTTAGGTTTTTTTATTTTATATATCCAACTGCAACTGCTAATATATTGGCATTGGAGTGAAATAAAACATATAATCTGTGTTTTATTCCATTCCAAATACCTAGCGATACACACGAAAGAGCCACCGTTTAGCTAGATTCTCGGATACGTATATGAAGTCGAAGAAAGCTGAACCATTTTTTAAGTATGAGGCTTGGCTCCGTTTTTGCCTGACTATATAATCTATTCACGTATTTTCCCAATTTTTGACTTTACAAGATGAATGCTTCGAAACTCACTTTTTGTCCTGCCAATAATGCTTCTTTGGTTAGTGGTGTTGTATGACAGCTGACAGAATGTATGTCGTATGTTGCTATGGCGCGCGGGCCGTAATTTGCCATGTGAGATCTAGATTTTAGATTCCAAATTTTACTAGATTGTGAACAAAATATCTAGATCTAGCTATAATACACCTCCAGCGACAGCCCCAATGTAGGGTAGTAAGCTGTGAATATTGGACTTTGAAAAAATATATTTGAATGATTAGTAAAATCGACTAAACTTCCCTCTCATTTATTATCGTTTTCAATCACCTGAATTCGCTACACTATCGGTTCTGTATGACGACATAATGAACAAGTCGGAACGAATAAATTTTATTTTCATTCAAGATAAACAGCGATATCCAAACTAGCGACCGCTCGTCGCTGAATATCCAAGAAGATATTACACTACAGAGAACAAACTTACAATAAAAGATGTGAGTTTAGCTTTTTTATTTAGGCCGTAACTTCCTGTACGCTGATAAGGGAGAAATTTATTGCTTTCACACAACGATAGTAATGTTTCGTTTGTTTTAGAATCGCTCAATACTTGAATACAAACTCATATCTGCAGGTTAGCATATATATCCTTCAAGTGCAATATCTTAGATATGTTTTATTTCAGACTATTTTGAAATCAGGAATTTTTATTCGTATTTTATTGCAAATTGTCACCATTGATTTCCTTTATCATATATTTATATTATGTTACGACTTAGCGACGAAGTTATCAATTCGTTTAAACTAGTTGCTATTTTGATTTATTCCAAACACATTACGGTTATATGGTAGTATATACCCAATCGCGTTACTGTGCGAAAATAATTTAATCCTGGGAAGTTGTTTTTGTTCGAACCAAAGGCTACGAGGCCATGCAGCCTACATTACAATTTAACAAAAACAGTAGTCGAGGCTTCTATCGCAAACTTGAAAATATATTTCTCTCCCAAAACCTATCCGTTCCTCAACGTACTTCGAGTTTGTAGACAGCAAATAATGTGCCAAGCCTATAACAAAATAGAAAATAATGAATAGATTTGTTAAAAAAAAAATGTTTGCCAAAAATGATAAGAAAACTCAATAAATAATATTTCAGATCACCGCTAACCCAATATAAGTATATTATGAACATCGTAGAACAACTTTATTAAGATAAGAATTCAATATAGCATTTTATTATATAAAAGTTCAAAAGATTTCTAAAAAAAAATTTGACATTTCATAGAAATCCTATTTGAGCTGGGCCATTCCACTACCCAATACGAAGTTATTCTCGCCAACTCACAGTAAATGTATGGTAAACTTTCGTATTGGATTGCGTTTCTACATTAAAATCAATATCATTCCAGGCAACCTTGCAAGGTCTCAGTGATAGACTATTGCACCTCGAACAACATCCCAGTAATATTAGTCAAAGGTATTTTTTAAAATTCAATTCCATTAAAAATGCGTCACTAAGCAGGGATAACAGTATTATTGTACGAGTGGCGTTAGTCAGATTCAGAGAATCCATGTCGAAGAGAGCAGTCAAATCATCAGAGTCAGTCAGTGACTGTTGCTGCCTAATGTAATGGCTGATCAACTCAAACCCAAATCAGTGGTTGTAGACCTTAGAAAACAAGCCCAAGAAATAAATTATGTGCCAAACCTAAATGATTTATTCCCATAATCTCGTACCTTGAGATTCTGTCCCAATGGCATTAAAATTGGAATCGGTGTAATTTGTTGATAAACAGTCAACAAGATGATACTTGAATAGGAATCGGGAGAGTTATCTCCTGAAACAATAAACTTAATCCTTTATATCATTTTTCATTTACATATTTCCATTCAATCATTTTTAAGTACCCATTACGAAACTGCGGTTCTGTTTTTTCCCAATGTCTTCAACAGTCATAGGATCAAGTATAGGGCAACCTATAATTTAATAAGTTCGTAACACAAATCATGTCATTTCGAAGTTATGGTGAGTTTCAATAATTGGTATTCGAGTCACTTCTCGATTTACTACAAGAACTCTGTACGATCTTCGTGTTTTGGTAAGTCCTACAGACTCAAGAACTAAAAATTAGGATATTTTCAAACACTGATCAGTTGACTCCCGCCAATTGATGTAGATTATTCATGAATTATGGGCCATAGGCTTATAAAAGTTTTTTTAAATATTTGTTTTAAGGTTATCACACAGTACACAGAAGGTTAAACTTATCTTGGTAAATAAATATGATTTGCTTTTTAATTGCATCAGTTTCTATGCCTCACAGAGATTAGATTATATTCTTGAATTATCTTTTTGTGTCAATTTACGTTGTCTCAATTTTCAATTGATATTGAACTGTGTTTTGCATTTCCAATAAAGTATTAGAATGTCCTTAATGCATTCTATTTTCTTAAATATTCAGCAAATGTCTTATGTGGTAAAAATGATCGACTTGAACAACTTGTTAGATTACCTAATGGCCCCTTCTTCAAATAGATACTTTGTGGTATATTCTTTATACAAACTCGCCACAACTGCGAACATTGAGATTTTCGTGGTAAATTATCACTAGCTATTTGGTCTTGCTGCAGATATTTTGCGAGCGTGAAAAATTCCGATTCTACAGGCACATATATAACGCGAGTAATCGTCCCATCGATATCTCTCTGCTTACATTATTTTTAATTCTTCATCTTCTTGTGAATATATGCTTTATGACATCATAATGAGTGAGACAAAACATAATATAACATGTGTTCTTTTTATTCCAGAATCTAGAAAACAAGCGATACACTGAAAGGACAGCTCCATCCACCCTATCTCGACGAATGTGGAGTCTGAACAAGATATAAAACTCTTATGATGGAGAAGATCAACAATATAAACAGAGAGGAAAAGGATAATAAGATATGAGAGTTCAGATGATAAACTAAACGATTTATTATTGTTAATCACAAACAAAATGACCCGGCTTCTTGTTTGTGCCTCAGCTTGATGTGACATAGAATTCGCCTTAGAACTGGTTCATTGGGAAGGTTATCTGCTAAAACAATAAACATAATCAGCTCATAACATATTGGCATAAAAGTATATACAGGTTGGAATCATACATAATATAAGTATATACATACCGTATGTTCTGATTCTTCACGCAATACAGTCATGCAAAGTATACTCCAAAGTAACTTTAATTCAGCTTGTATGACTAAAGTAGCAAATCTGCAGTGTTAGCCTACTATGCTAATTTGCTTATTATACAGTCCCAACCTGCAGTCGAGAATTGTGTTTTATTCGCAATTGAGAATAAGTTATAACTTTTATACATACATATTGTATACTTTCCTCTCACTCAAGAATACTACAACCAATACTGAACACCAAAACACTGACTTACACCAAATACTAAGCCAGACTGAACCAAATAGTCTGATCCGCGCGCTTTCAATTTTGCAATTATCGAGATTGATTGCTAAACTATCAAAATACCACTTTGTTCCGTCAGATACGCCCACATTGGCTGCGTAATAGTCAAACGTCTTCATCGATAACATACCTCAGTCATTGTCAAGCGATGTTCCGCGGAAAACTGGTATTTCGTGAGGGGCATTCAGATGTTTCTTGGTCTTGGCACCTTTCTATTTGCAAGACCGTTAATTCCTGCCTGTTTTGAGAAACAATTGAAACGAGGTTCTGCCGCTGTCTATTTTTGCTTTTAATTAAAGTCACAGCAGAGTGCCCATGTCACTGTGACCAGAGCCATGGAGATGCAAGATAATTTTTGATGGATTTTGCACCGATGATGGAATTGAGTTATAGAGATATATGATTGTATAGAGTTATGATTGAGTTATAAGCAGATAGCCAAAACTCGTCCAAACTTGTTTTGCTGTTAGCCTAAATTACTGCGCACGTCAACATGGTGGAAGTTGGACAGCTTGTTTACAAATACATTATGACAAAACAGTGCAATTACGACGTGACAATCGCCCTTATTCAATCGTATGCAAATGCAGTAATATTACCAGTCTAATATTCAAGTTTTACAGGATTGCCCGTTGTATGCATGCCTTGGTGTATAACCAATAGCTCTTTTTCTAAAATTTGAAAAAGATCCGCGACAGAACTGATAATATCTTGCGCCACACTAGTGTGCCCCGGCATACAGTTTGAGAAACGCTGCTGTATTTGCACCGCAGGTGCGCGATAATTTCCGCTCATCACGGATGCTCAGTCAGCGCCTATGGCAATCGCCGTGGTTTCGACGATGGATGCAATAGCTGCAATTGTAGATGCATCCCCACTCTCCTTGAGGCGCAAATGAAATGAAAAGTTGAAATGTTCCAGCGACTTCCCATCACGATCCACCGTCCGAAGACAAATCGCCCAGCATTGACTAGAATTTGTCGATCGTGATCGATTGCAACCTGACACTGGACGCAAATTCCAATCTGTTCCTGAACTTCTTCAGCCATAGCTCAGACTCTTTCCTTGCGCGATTTCTCAGCATTATCGGACTCTTCGATCTCATCATGGCCCCTGACCTATACGCCATTGTATGCGTACAAAATAATCGGTGAAATTTTAGAAGCATTTTTGAATATTCTCTGTTTAAGGAGACAACGGAAAATTGTTTAGCATGTTTTATACGCCTTTAACTCCCACCTCCTATAGTCTCCATAGTTTTATCTAGAGGTAGCCAACAGCATATGATCTGCACTGCTATCGTGCTTCCCCAGTCCACGGTTAGTTTCCACAGGCTTCGATCACGAAGACAATCCGCCAAATGCAAATGCAGACTCCGATTTTTCCGTAGAAGTACTGACATTTTGGTAAGGGTAGAATATACTATCTGCGAGTACAATTATATTCCCTTTCTCTCTGTTTAGGTTTTTTTATTTTATATATCAAACTGCAACTGCTAATATATTGGCATTGGAGTGAAATAAAACATATAATCTGTGTTTTATTCCATTCCAAATACCTAGCGATACACACGAAAGAGCCACCGTTTAGCTAGATTCTCGGATACGTATATGAAATCGAAGAAAGCTGTACCATTTTTTAAGTATGAGGCTTGGCTCCGTTTTAGCCTGACTATATAATCTATTCACGTATTTTCCCAATTTTTGACTTTACAAGATGAATGCTTCGTAACTCCCTTTTTGTCCTGCCAATAACGCTTCTTTGGTTAGTGGTGTTATATGTCAGCTTACAGAATGTATGTCGTATGCTGCTATGGCGCGCGGGCCGTAATTTGCCATGTGAGATCTAGATTTTAGATTCCAAATTTTACTAGATTGTGAACAAAATATCTAGATCTAGCTATAATACACCTCCAGCGACAGCCCCAATGTAGGGTAGTAAGCTGTGAATATTAGACTTTGAAAAAATATATTTGAATGGTTAGTAAAATCGACTAATCTTCCCTCTCATTTATTATCGTTTTCAATCACCTGAATTCGCTACACTATCGGTTCTGTATGACGACATAATGAACAAGTCGGAACGAATAAATTTTATTTTCATTCAAGATAAACAGCGATATCCAAACTAGCGACCGCTCGTCTACGCATTACCTCACAAGTGTGAAGTCCAAGAACCTGGATTCCTACAAGGAGGAGAAGAAGTCCAAGAAGATATACACTACAGAGAACAAACTTACAAGAAAAAATGTGAGTTTAGCTTTTTTATTTAGGCCGTAACTTCCTGTACGCTGATAAGGGAGAAATTTATTGCTTTCACACAACGATAGGAATGTTTCGTTTGTTTTAGAATCACTCAATACTTGAATACAAACTCATATCTGCAGGTTAGCATATATATCCTTCAAGTGCAATATCTTAGATATGTTTTATTTGAGACTATTTTGAAATCAGGAATTTTTATTCGTATTTATTGCAAATCTTGTCACCATTGATTTCCTTTATTATATATTATGTTACGACTTAGTGACGAACTTATGTACGAAGTTATTATTCCGTTTAAACTAGTGCATATTTGAATTATTTTGATTGATTCCAATTACATTACGGTTATATGGTAGTATCCACTCAATCGCGCTACTGTGCAGAGATAATTTAATCCTGGGAAGTTGTTTTTGTTCGAACCAAAGGCTACGAGGCCAGCCTACATTAAACGCTAACAAAAACAGTAGTCGAGGCTTCTATCGCAAACTTGAAAATATATTTCTCTCCCAAAACCTATCCGTTACTCAACGTACTTCGAGTTTGTAGACAGCAAATATTGTGCCAAGCATATAACAAAATAGAAAAAAAAATGAACAGATTTAAAAAAGATATTTTTTTTCCAACATGATAAGAAAACATATTATTTATTATTTCAGATCACGACTAACCCAATATAAGTATACTATGAACATCGTAGAACAATGGTATTAAGATAAGAATTCAATATAGCATTATATTATATAAAAGTTCGATACATTCCCAAAAAAATATTTGACAATGGCTAGCTGCTATAACCATTCATAGAAATCCTATTTGAGCTGGGCCATTCCACTACCCAATACGAAATTATTCTCGCCAACTCACAGTAAATGTATGGTAAACTTTCGTATTGGATTGCGTTTCTACATTAAAATCAATATCATTCCAGGCAACCTTGCAAGGTCTCAGTGATGGAATATTGCACCTCGAACAACATCACAGTATTATTAGTCAAAGTTTTTTTTTTTAAATTCAATTCCATTAAAAATGCGTCACTAAGCAGGGATAACAGTATTATTGAACGAGTGGCGTTAGTCAGATTCAGAGAATCCATGTCGAAGAGAGCAGTCAAATCATCAGAGTCAGTCAGTGACTGTTGCTGCCTAATGTAATGGCTGATCAACTCAAACCCAAATCAGTGGTTGTAGACCTTAGAAAACAAGCCCAAGAAATAAATTATGTGCCAAACCTAAATGATTTATTCCCATAATCTCGTACCTTGAGATTCTGTCTCAATGGCATTAAAATTAGAATCGGTGTAATTTGTTGATAAACAATCAACAAGATGATACTTGAATAGGAATCGGGAGAGTTATCTCCTGAAACAATAAACTTAATCATTTATATATTATTTTTCATTTACATATTTCCATTCAATCATTTTTAAGTACACATTACGAAACTGCGGTTCTGTTTTTTTCCCCATGTCTTCAACAGTCATAAGATCAAGTATAGGGCAGCCTATAATTTGAGAATTTTGTAACACAAATCCTGACATTTCGAAGTTATGGTGAGTTTCAAAAATTGGTATTCAAGTCATTTCTCGATTTACTACAACAACTTTGTACGCTCTTTGTGTTTTGGTAAGACCTACAGACTCAAGAACTAAAAATTTTCAAACACTGATCAGTTAACTCCGGTCAATTGATGTAGATTATTCATGAATTATGGGCCATAGGCTTATAAAAGCTTTTTTAATATTCGTTATAAGGTTAGCACACAGTACACAGAAGGTCATCAAACTTATCTTGTTATTTAAATATTTAAATTATATTCTTGAATACCTTCTTGTGTCAATTTACGCTGTCTCAATTTGTAATTGATATTGATATTTTGCATTTGTTATAAAGTACTAGATCGTTGTTAATACATCCCATTATAATAAATATTCAGCAAATTTCTTTGCTTAGACTTCTTTCGTACGAATTATCGACTTGAACTATTTGCTAGCTCACCTAATGACTCTCTCTTCAAATAGATACTTTTTGTGATATTGTTTATACAAACTCTCTTGAAGCAAGCGAACACAAAAGTTTTTCGAGGTAAATTATCATAAGCTATTTGGTCTTGCTGCAGATATTTTGCAAGCGTGAAAATTCTGATTATACGGTCATTTATCAAACGAGTAATCCTACTATCGCTATCTCTCTGTTTCAATTTTTTTTATTTTTCATCTATTTTCACCTGCTTGTGAATTTATTCTTTATGACATCATAACGAGAATATCGGTCAGAGATCGAAGACTTATCGATCGAAAGTTAGGGGATCCCCCGAAACAGCGCTCTTACTCCATAGTGACTCCTTGTGTCCCATCAATAATTAATTCTGATTAATAACTCGCTAATTATACGACACAATTCGCCCAAAATCAATAGGCTCCAGGTCCGAGATATGATGAATGCACATGCAAAATCTGGAGCAGATTTAATCCCGCTTTCGTGAGATATCGCGTGCATCTAACAGACAGACAAACAGACAAATTCCTATCAACATACTTACCGATGAAAATCGATAAGTAATGAGTGGAACAAACATAATATAACCTTTTTTTTTATTCTAGAATCTAAAAACAAGCGATACACTGAAAGCACAGCTCACCTACCCGCATTTCCGACAAATGTGGAGTCTGAAAAAGACACCAAATCTCTTATGACGAAGAAGATCAACAAGATAAACAGAGAGAAAAAGTATAATAAAAGATGTGAGTTCAGCATTCTAATTAGTCTATTTTGTAAATTTCGGGAAGCCGATAAAGAAAGTTTATCGGTTTATCGGAGACATTTGACAACGCGTTCAATATGCAAGGGCTACTAAACTAAACGATTTATTATTATTAATTACAAGCAAAATGGCCCGGCTTCTTGTCTGTGTCTCAGCTCGGATGTCCCAATACAATTCAACATAGGACCGTTGCAATTTTTTGAAAATACGACAACAAGATGATACACCAAATTGAATCTGGAGAGTTATCTGCTAAAACAATAAACATAATAAGCAACATATTGGCATAAAATCATTAACAGATTGAAATCATACAATATATACAGTATATAGATACCGCATATGTTCTGAGTCTTCAGCGAAGTATATTCCAAAGTAACTTTAATTCAGCTTGTATGACTAAATTGGCAAACCTGCAGTGTTAGCCTACTATGCTAATTTGCTTATTATACAGTCTAAACCTGCAGCCAAAACTTGTTTTTCATTCGCAATTGAGAACGTTTATGTTGACCTCAAGTTAGATTTTTAATACATACTGTTATTTCTTTCTGCTAACTCACGAATACTACAATCATTGAACACAAAAACACTGATTTACAACAAATACTAAGCCAGACTGAACCAAGTCGTCTGATCAGCGCGCTTCCAATTTAGCAATTATCGAGATTGATTGCAAAACTATGGACATACCACTTTGTTCCGTCAGATACGACCACATTGGCTGCCTAACACGTCAAATATCTTCATAAATAATATATGTCAGCGATTGTTAAGCGATGTTCCGCGGAGCACTGGTGTTCCGTGATAGGCATTCAGGTGTTTCTTGGTCTTGATGCCTTTCTATTTGCCAGACCAGTAAATTTCCGTTCAGGTAGATGCAACCATGAGAGTCTCACAAGAATACTTTCCTTCTTGCGCTTCTCCAAGATTTGCTAGATACGCCCACATTGTCTGCGTGAAAACGTCAAACGTCATCGCGAATAACATATTATGTCAGTGATTATCAACCGATATTTCGCGTAACACTGATGTTCCGCGCAATGCGTTCGTATATTTCGTGGGGTTAACGCTTTCCTATTTACATGACCGTTAATTGCCGTTAAAGCATATATGTAGTCATGAGAGGCCCACCAGGGTACTTTCGTTTTGCGCAATATATAAAAGATATCTCCGTGGTTTCCACTAAAAATTTTTTTGAATCGTCTTAGCGATTACGTACTGGCCGGCAGTGACCGTTTTGATGTAATGTACCATAACTAAAATAAGTCCGTGGGCATCACAAAGTTGCGTGAAACACGAGAGGATGCTTTCCCTGTATTTGCATTGCGGGTCCGCGTTAATATCCGTTCATTACCGGTGCTCCGACAGCGCCTGTGGGAACCGCCGGGGTTTCGGCGATGGAATTTTGACAATGAAATTTGACTTTGAAAAAATATATTTGAATGGTTAGTAAAATCGACTAATCTTCCCTCTCATTTATCATCGTTTTCAATCAATTTGCTATACTATTGGTTCTGTATGGCGACATAATGAACAAAACAGAACGAATAAATTTTGTTATTTTCATTCAAGATAACAAGCAATATCCAAACTAGCGACCGCTCGTTTACCGCATCACGTCACAAGTGTGAAGTCCAATAACCTAAATTCCTACAAGGAGGAGAAGGAGGCCAGCAAGATATACACTATGCAGAGAACAAACTTACAAGAAAAGATGTGAGTTTAGCTTTTTTATTTAGACCGTAACTTCCTGTACGCTGATGAGGGAGAAATTTAATGCTTCCACACAACGATAGTAAAGTTTCGTTTGTTTTAGAATCACTCAATACTCGATCACAAGGTCATATCTGTAGGTTAGTATATATATCTTTCAAGTGCAATATCTTAGATATATTTTGTTTCAGACTATTTTGAAATCAGGAATTTTCATTCGTATTTTATTGCAAATTGTCACCATTGATTTTCTTTATCATATATTTATATTATGTTACGACTTAGCGACGAACTTATGTACGAAGTTATTAATTCGTTTAAACTAGTGCATATTTGAATTATTGTGATTTATTCCAAACACATTACGGTTATATGATAGTATATATTCAATCGCGTTACTGTGCGAAAATAATTTAATCCTGGGAAGTTGTTTTTGTTCGAACCAAAGGCTACGCGGCCAGCCTACATTAAACTCTAACAAAAACAGTAGTCGAGGCTTCTATCGCAAACTTGAAAATATATTTCTCTCCCAAAACCTATCCGTTCCTCAACGTACTTCGAGTTTGTAGACAGCAAATAATGTGCCAAGCCTATAACAAAATAGAAAATAATGAATAGATTTGATAAAAAAAAAAATGTTTGCCAAAAATGATAAGAAAACTCAATAAATAATATTTCAGATCACCGCTAACCCAGTATAAGTATATTATGAACATCGTAGAACAACTTTATTAAGATAAGAATTCAATATAGCATTTTATTATATCTCATTATATCTTATTATTTTGTTAAACTTATCTTGGTAAATAAATATGATTTGGTTTTTAATTGCATCAGTTTCTATGCCTCACAGAGATTAGATTATATTCTTGAATTATCTTTTTGTGTCAATTTACGTTGTTTCAATTTTTAATTGATATCGAACTGTGGAGTTTTGCATTTCCAATAAAGTATTAAAATGTCTTTAATGCATCCTATTATCTTAAATATTCAGCAAATGTCTTCAATTAGACTTCTGTGGTAAGGATGATCGACTTGAACAACTTGTTAGATCACCTAATGGCACCTTCTTCAAATAGATACTTTTTGTTATATTCTTTATACAAACTCGCCACAAGCTGGCGAACATTGAGATTTTCGTGGTAAATTATCACTAGCTATTTGGTCTTGCTGCAGATATTTTGCGAGCGTGAAAATTTCCGATTCTACAGGCACATATATAACGCGAGTAATCGTACCATCGATATCTCTCTGCTTAGATTATTTTTAATTCTTCATCTTCTTGTGAATATATGCTTTATGACATCATAATGAGTGAGACAAAACATAATATAACATGTGTTCTTTTTATTCCAGAATCTAGAAAACAAGCGATACACTGAAAGGACAGCTCCATCTACCCTATTTTTCGACGAATGTGGAGTCTGAACAAGATATAAAACTCTTATGATAGAGAAGATCAACAATATAAACAGAGAGGAAAAGGATAATAAAATATGTGAGTTCAGCTTTCTAATTAGTCTTCTTTGAACCTTTCGGGAAGCTGATAAAGAAAGCTTTTCATCCGTTACATCGGAGACTTTTGACAACCCGCCTAATATGCAAGGAATAATAAACTAAACGATTTATTATTGTTAATCACAAACAAAATGACCCGGCTTCTTGTTTGTGCCTCAGCTTGATGTGACATAGAATTCGCCTTAGAACTGGTTCATTGGGAAGGTTATCTGCTAAAACAATAAACATAATCAGCACATAACATATTGACATAAAAGTATATACAGATTGTAATCATACATAATATAAGTATATACATACCGTATGTTCTGAATCTTCACGCAATACAGCCATGCGAAGTATACTTCAAAGTAACTTTAATTCAGCTTGTATGACTAAAGTAGCAAATCTGCAGTGTTAGCCTACTATGCTAATTTGCTTATTATACAGTCCCAACCTGCAGTCGAGAATTGTGTTTTATTCGCAATTGAGAATAAGTTAAAACATTATACATACATATTGTATACTTTCCTCTCACTCAAGAATACTACAACCAATAATGAACACCAAAACACTGACTTACACCGAATACTAAGCCAGACTGAACCAAATAGTCTGATCCGCGCGCTTTCAATTTTGCAATTATCGAGATTGATTGCTAAACTATCAAAATACCACTTTGTTCCGTCAGATACGCCCACATTGGCTGCGTAATACGTCAAACGTCTTCATCGATAACATACCTCAGCCATTATCAAGCGATGTTCCGCGGAACACTGGTGTTTCGCGAGGGGCATTCAGGTGTTTCTTGGTCCTGGCACCTTTCTATTTGCCAGACCGTTAATTCCTGCCTGTTTTGAGAAACAATTGAAACGAGGTTCTGCCGCTGTCTATTTTCGCTTTTAATTGAAGTCACAGCAGAGTGCCCATGTCACTGTGCACAGAGCCATGGAGATGCAAATGACAAGATAATTTTTGATGGATTTTGCACCGATGATGGAATTGAGTTATAGAGATATATGATTGTATAGAGTTATGATTGAGTTATAAGCAGATAGCCAAAACTCGTCCAAACTTGTTTTTCTGTTAGCCTAAATTATTGCGCACGTCAACATGGTGGAAGTCGGACAGCTTGTTTACAAATACATTATGACATAACAGTGCAATTACGACGTGACAATCGCCCTTATTCAATCATATGCAAATGCAGTAATATTACCAGTCTAATACTCAAGTTTTACAGGATTGCCCGTTGTATGCATGCTTTGGTGTATAACCAATAGCTCTTTTTCTAAAATTTGAAAAAATTCCGCGGCAGAACTGATAATATCTTGCGCCACACTAGTGTGCCCCGGCATACAGTTTGAGAAACGCTGCTGTATTTGCACCGCAGGTGCGCGATAATTTCCGCTCATCACGGATGCTCAGTCAGCGCATATGGCAATCGCCGTGGTTTCGACGATGGATGCAATAGCTGCAATTGTAAATGCATCCCAACCCTCCTTGAGGCGCACGAGCTCGTTGAAATGTTCCAGCGACTTCCCATCATGATCCACCGTCCGAAGACAAATCGCCCAGCATTGACTAGGATTTGTCGATCGTGATCGATTGCAACCTGACACTGGACGCAAATTCCAATCTGTTCCTGAACTTCTTCAGCCATAGCTCAGACTCTTTCCTTGCGCGATTTTTCGGCATTATCGGACTCTTCGATCTCATCATGACCCCTGACCTATACGCCATTGTATGCGTACAAAATAATCGGTGAAATTTTAGAAGCATTTTTGAATATTCTCTGTTTAGGGAGACAACGGAAAATTGTTCAGCATGTTTTATACGCCTTTAACTTCTACTTCCTATAGTCTCCATAGTTTTATCTAGAGGTAGCCAACAGCATATGATCTGCACTGCTATCGTGCTTCCCCAGTCCACGGTTAGTTTCCACAGGCTTCGATCACGAAAACAATCCGCCAAATGCAAATGCAGACTCCGATTTTCCCGTAGAAGTACTGAAATTTTGGTAAGGGTAGAATATACTATCTGCGAGTACAATTATATTCCTTTTCTCTCTGTTTAGTTTTTTTTATATTTTATATATCAAACTGCAACTGCTAATATAACGGCATTGGAGTGAAATAAAACATATAATCTGTGTTTTATTCCATTCCAAATACCTAGCGATACACACGAAAGAGCCACCGTTTAGCTAGATTCTCGGATACGTATATGAAGTCGAAGAAAGCTGTACCATTTTTTAAGTATGAGGCTTGGCTCCGTTTTAGCCTGACTATATTTTCCCAATTTTTGACTTTACAAGATGAATGCTTCGTAACTCACTTTTTGTCCTGCCATTAATGCTTCTTTGGTTAGTGGTGTTGTATGACAGCTGACAGAATGTATGTCGTATGTTGCTATGGCGCGCGGGCCGTAATTTGCCATGTGAGATCTAGATTTTAGATTCCAAATTTTACTAGATTGTGAACAAAATATCTAGATCTAGCTACAATACACCTCCAGCGACAGCACCAATGTAGGGTAGTAAGCTGTGAATATTAGACTTTGAAAAAATATATTTGAATGGTTAGTAAAATCGACTAATCTTCCCTCTCATTTATTATCGTTTTCAATCACCTGAATTCGCTACACTATCGGTTCTGTATGACGACATAATGAACAAGTCGGAACGAATAAATTTTATTTTCATTCAAGATAAACAGCAATATCCAAACTAGCGACCGCTCGTCGCCGAATATCCAAGAAGATATTACACTACAGAGAACAAACTTACAATAAAAGATGTGAGTTTAGCTTTTTTATTTAGGCCGTAACTAACCTGCTGATAAGGGAGAAATTTATTGCTTTCACACAACGATAGTAATGTTTCGTTTGTTTTAGAATCACTCAATACTTGAATACAAACTCATATCTGCAGGTTAGCATATATATCCTTCAAGTGCAATATCTTAGATATGTTTTATTTCAGACTATTTTGAAATCAGGAATTTTTATTCGTATTTATTGCAAATCTTGTCACCATTGATTTCCTTTATTATATATTATGTTACGACTTGACGACGAACTTATGTACGGAGTTATTATTTCGTTTAAACGAGTGCATATTTGAATTATTTTGATTGATTCCAAACACATTACGGTTACATGGTAGTATCCACTCAATCGCGTTACTGTGCGAAAATAATTTAATCCTGGGAAGTTGTTTTTGTTCGAACCAAAGGCTACGAGGCCAGCCTACATTAAACGCTAACAAAAACAGTAGTCGAGGCTTCTATCGCAAACTTGAAAATATATTTCTCTCCCAAAACCTATCCGTTACTCAACGTACTTCGAGTTTGTAGACAGCAAATAATGTGCCAAGCTTATAAGAAAATAGAAAAAAAAATGAACAGATTTAATAAGATTTTTTTTTCCAAAAATGATAAGAAAACATATTCTTTATTATTTCAGATCACGACTAACCCAATATAAGTATACTATGAACATCGTAGAACAATTGTATTAAAATAAGAATTCAATATAGCATTATATTATATAAAAGTTAGATACATTACAAAAAAAATATTTGACAATGGCTAAATGCTATAGCCATTCATAGAAATCCTATTTGAGCTGGGCCATTCCACTACCCAATACGAAATTATTCTCACCAACTCACAGCAAATGTATGATAAAGTTTCATATTGGATTACGTTTCTGGATTAAAATCAAAATTATTCCAGGTCTTAGTAATAGACTATTGCACCTGGAACAACATCACACTATTAGTCCAACGTATTTTGTTTTCATTCAATTTCACTAAAATGATTAACAGTATTAGGGAACGAGTGGCGTTAGTCAGATTCATAGAATCCATGTCGAAGAAAGCAGTCAAAGCATCAGAGTCAGTGACTGTTGTTGCCTAATGTAATGGCTGATCAACTCAATCGCAAATCAGTGGTTGTAGACCTTTGAAAACACGTCCACGAAATAAGTCATGTCCCAAATCAAAACGATTTATTCCCAGAATTTCGTACCATGAGTTTCTGTCCCAATAGCATTAAAATTAAAATCGGTATAATTTCTTGATAAACAGTCAACACGATGATACTTGAATAGGAATCGAGAGGGTTATCTCCTGAAACAATAAACTTAATCATTTATATATCCTTTTTCTTTTATATATTTCCGTTCAATCATTTTTAAGTACACATTACGGAACTTCGGTTCTGATTTTCACAATATCTTCGATAGTCATAGGATCAAGTATAGGGCAGCCTATAATTTGAGAATTTTGTAACACAAATCATGTCATTTCGAAGTTATGGTGAGTTTCAAAAATTGGTATTCAAGTCACTTCTCGATTTACTACAAGAACTTTGTACGCTCTTCGTGTTTTGGTAAGTCCTACAGACTCAAGAACTAAAAATTAGGATATTTTCAAACACTGATCAGTTAACTCCCGCCAATTGATGTAGATTATTCATGAATTATGGGCCATAGGCTTATAAAAGCTTTTTTAATATTCGTTATAAAGTTAGCACACAGTACACAGAAGGTCATCAAACTTATCTTGTTATTTAAATATTTAAATTATATTCTTGAATACCTTCTTGTGTCAATTTACGCTGTCTCAATTTATAATTGATATTTTGCATTTGTTATAAAGTACTAGAACGTTGTTAATACATCCCATTATAATAAATATTCAGCAAATTTCTTTGCTTAGACTTCTTACGTACGAATTATCGACTTGAACTATTTGCTAGCTTCTCTTGAAGAAAGCGAACACAAAAGTTTTTCGAGGTAAATTATCATAAGCTATTTGGTCTTGCTGCAGATATTTTGCGAGCGTGAAAATTCTGATTATGCGGTCATTTATCAAACGAGTAATCCTACTATCGCTATCTCTCTGTTTCAATTTTTTTTTAATTTTTTATCTATCTTCACCTGTTTGTGAATTTATTCTTTATGACATCATAACGAGAATATCGGTCAGAGACCGAAGAGTTATCGATCGAAAGTTAGGGGATCCCCCAAAGCAGCGCTCTTACTCCATAGTGACACCTTGTGTCCCATCACTAATTAATTCTGATTAATAACTCGCTAATTATACGACATAATTCGCCCAAAATCAATAGGCTTCTGGTCCGAGATATGATGAATGCACATGCAAAATCTGGAGCAGATTTATTCTCGCTTTCGTGAGATATCGCGTGCATCTAACAGACAGACAAATACCTATCAACATACTTACCGATTAAAATCGATAAGTAATGAGTGGAACAAACATAATATAACCTTTTTTTTATTCTAGAATCTAAAAACAAGTGATACACTGAAAGCACAGCTCACCTACCCGCATTTCCGACAAATGTGGAGTCTGAAAAAGACACCAAATCTCTTATGATGAAGAAGATCAACAAGATAAACAGAGAGAAAAAGTATAATAAAAGATGTGAGTTCAGCATTCTAATTAGTCTATTTTGTAACTTTCGGGAAGCCGATAAAGAAAGTTTTTTATCGGTTTATCGGAGACATTTGTCAACGCGTTCAATATGCAAGGGCTACTAAACTAAACATTTTTTTATTATTAATTACAAGCAAAATGGCCCGGCTTCTTGTCTGTGTCTCAGCTCGGATGTCCCAATACAATTCAACATAGAACCGTTGCAATTTTTTGAAAATAGGACAACAAGATGATACACCAAATTGAATCTGGAGAGTTATCTGCTAAAACAATAAACATAATAAGCAACATATTGGCATAAAATCATATACAGATTAGAATCATACAATGTATAAAGTATATAGATACCGTATATGTTCTGAGTCTTCACGCACTACAATTAGCGAAGTATACTCCAAAGTAACTTTAATTCAGCTTGTATGACTGAATTAGCAAACCTGCAGTGTTAGCCTACTATGCTAATTTGCTTGTTATACAGTCTCAACCTGCAGCCAAAACTTGTTTTTCATTCGCAATTGAGAACGTTTATGTTGACCTCAAGTTATATTTTTATTACATACTGTTATTTCTTTCTGCTAACTCACGAATACTACGATCATTGGACACAAAAACACTGATTTACAACAAATACTAAGCCAGACTGAACCAAGTCGTCTGATCAGCGCGCTTCCAATTTAGCAATTATCGAGATTGATTGCAAAACTATGGACATACCACTTTGTTCCGTCAGATACGACCACATTGGCTGCCTAACACGTCAAATATCTTCATAAATAATATATGTCAGCGATTGTTAAGCGATGTTCCGCAGAGCACTGGTGTTCCGTGATGGGCATTCAGGTGTTTCTTGGTCTTGATGCCTTTCTATTTGCCAGACCAGTAAATTTCCGTTCAGGTAGATGCAACCATGAGAGTCTCACAAGAATACTTTCCTTCTTGCGCTTCTCCAAGATTCGCTTGATACGCCCACATTGTCTGCGTGAAAACGTCAAGCCTATAACAAAATAGAAAATAATGAATAGATTTGATAAAAAAAAAAAAATGTTTGCCAAAAATGATAAGAAAACTCAATAAATAATATTTCAGATCACCGCTAACCCAATATAAGTATATTATGAACATCGTAGAACAACTTTATTAAGATAAGGATTCAATATAGCATTTTATTATATAAAAGTTCAAAAGATTTCTAAAAAAACATTTGACAATTCATAGAAATCCTATTTGAGCTGGGCCATTCCACTACCCAATACGAAGTTATTCTCGCCAACTCACAGTAAATGTATGGTAAACTTTCGTATTGGATTGCGTTTCTACATTAAAATCAATATCATTCCAGGCAACCTTGCAAGGTCTCAGTGATAGACTATTGCACCTCGAACAACATCCCAGTATTATTAGTCAAAGGTATTTTTTTAAATTCAATTCCATTAAAAATGCGTCACTAAGCAGGGATAACAGTATTATTGAACGAGTGGCCTTAGTCAGATTCAGAGAATCCATGTCGAAGAGAGCAGTCAAATCATCAGAATCACTCAGTGACTGTTGCTGCCTAATGTAATGGCTGATCAACTCAAACCCAAATCAGTGGTTGTAGACCTTAGAAAACAAGCCCAAGAAATAAATTATGTGCCAAACCTAAACGATTTATTCCCATAATCTCGTACCTTGAGATTCTGTCCCAATGGCATTAAAATTAGAATCGGTGTAATTTGTTGATAAACAGTCAACAAGATGATACTTGAATAGGAATCGGGAGAGTTATCTCCTGAAACTATAAACTTAATCATTTATATATCATTTTTCATTTACATATTTCCATTCAATCATATTTAAGTACACATCACGAAACTGCGGTTCTGTTTTTTCCCAATGTCTTCAACAGTCATAGGATCAAGTATAGGGCAACCTATAATTTAATAAGTTTGTAACACAAATCATGTCATTTCGAAGTTATGGTGACTTTCAATAAGGGTATCACACAGTACACAGAAGGTTAAATTTATCTTGGTAAATAAATATGATTTGCTTTCATATTGCATCAGTTTCTATGCCTCACAGAGATTATATTATATTCTTGAATTATCTTTTTGTGTCAATTTACGTTGTCTCAATTTTTAATTGATATTGAACTGTGGAGTTTTGCATTTCCAATAAAGTATTAGAATGTCCTTAATGCATTCTATTATCTTAAATATTCAGCAAATGTCTTCAATTAGACTTCTGTGGTAAGGATGATCGACTTGAACAACTTGTTAGATCACCTAATGGCCCCTTCTTCAAATAGATACTTTTTGTTATATTCTTTATACAAACTCGCCACAAGCTGGCGAACATTGAGATTTTCGTGGTAAATCATCACTAGCTATTTGGTCTTGCTGCAGATATTTTGCGAGCGTGAAAATTTCCGATTCTGCAGGCACATATATAACGCGAGTAATCGTACCATCGATATCTCTCTGCTTAGATTATTTTTAATTCTTCATCTTCTTGTGAATATATGCTTTATGACATCATAATGAGTGAGACAAAACATAATATAACATGTGTTCTTTTTATTCCAGAATCTAGAAAACAAGCGATACACTGAAAGGACAGCACCATCTACCCTATTTCGACGAATGTGGAGTCTGAACTAGGGTTACCATATTTGAAAAAGCAAAATTCCGGACAGTGCATGACTATGTCGCACAACCTTAGTCCTAACCGGTAAACAAAAACTACGTTCAGGTTGTGCGCCATCTTGGTGCGCATACTTCTTTCTGGAGGTCCCTATTTTCATGAGACCATATATATGCGCTACCGAAATGCTAAGGCTGCAAACGTTGTACGATACTCATGCTAACGTTGTACGATACTCATGCTAAAGCGCCAGCTACCGAAATGAAAAGTATTGTCTTCAGTCACAAGCAGAATCTCACACCAGGCAGGTAAGCACACTCTAAATATAGCTACGGGCCGTCGACTGAAAAAATCTCAACTTCAGAGTGAAAAATAAGAATGAGAATTAGATTGTGCCGAAACGAAAGAACAGCAATTAATTACATGCTTAAAACAAATTAAAGACAATCACTACAAATTTACTCTTCTGACCATGCATATTTTTCTGAAGATCTAATTCTCTTCTTGTTTGATTTCAAAAATGAAAACAATTCACTACAGTGCATATCTTTGAAATTATATTGGAGAGTCAACATGCCTTTTATAGTCGCAACTTGTTTCTCTCTTTAGTCCACTGACTTTGCATCAGTGAAAAGACTCTCTCTACATTGACATTGTGGGATGTAACAGCAAAGAAAAACAGTTCAACTCTTAAAATTTCGGAGTGACATGTGATGTTCGTAGACTGATCGAAATATTTGCACCATTTCTTATGCATTGGCAGTTTAATAAATTCTTCGTCTTGTAGGTAACTTTCCACAAACTGCTTCAAGTTACAGAATTGGTCAAAGCATTTATCATCGTCCACATCAACCTGTTTACTAATCAGATGTTCCAGGCAAGGCTTTACATCAGGGGTCGGCAACTTTTTGTCGCTCGCGGGCCAAAACCAAAGGTTGCAAGTCATTGGCGGGCCTCATATTTTTAGAATGTTGAAAACCGAACGGATAGACGATGAATCACACTTTTTCACACAGATCAGAAGTTAAATTTAGAGCAGCGCACGAAGACTGACCATTTGAATATTTTCTGCACCATTAAACCATTTGCGCTAAGCATCAACTTTTCTGCGTTTTGTTGCCATTTGTGTAATTATATTTAAATTATTAGGGTAAATTATATTAAATTAAACGCGCAATTGTGAATTATATACTTGTTAGGTTATAACAAAATTTAGCCTACGCGTGTCGCAAAATTAATTCTGTTACGTAAAGAATATAATCGTTAAAACAGCTGTTTTGTTACTATAATCCAGTGAAGCGTCGCGGGCCGGATTATATTGCTTCGCGGACCGGATCCGGCCCGTGGGCCGTAGGATGCCAACCCCTGCTTTACATCCTTCCAACTTGGTATCTCGTTCAAGGTTATGCATTTGAAACAAGTAAACTCTTCCATTGGTTTCATCCATTTGCACAGGTATTCCAAGCATCTCTCATACAATGTTCTGTATTAGCAGTGTGCACATTACGATTGCAGATGCAGTAAAATTCCGGACATTTGAGCATTTTTCAAAATTCCTCCCGGACGCAAAATTTAACCCTAAATTCCGGACATGTCCGGAATTTTCCGGACGGTATGGCAACCCTAGTCTGAACAAGATATAAAACTCTTATGATAGAGAAGATCAACAAAATAAACAGAGAGGAAAAGGATAATAAAATATTTGAGTTCAGCTTTCTAATAAGTCTTCTTTGAACCTTTCGGGAAGCTGATAAAGAAAGCTTTTCATCCGTTTCATCGGTTTATCGGAGACTTTTGACAACCCGCCTAATATGCAAGGAATAATAAACTAAACGATTTATTATTGTTAATCACAAACAAAAAGACCCGGCTTCTTGTCTGTGCCTCAGCTTGATGTGACATAGAATTCGCCTTAGAACTGGTTCATTGGGAAGGTTATCTGCTAAAACAATAAACATAATCAGCACATAACATATTGACATAAAAGTATATACAGATTGAAATCATACATAATATAAGTATATGCATACCGTATGTTCTGATTCTTCACGCAATACAGCCATGCGAAGTATACTCCAAAGTAACTTTAATTCAGCTTGTATGACTAAAGTAGCAAATCTGCAGTGTTAGCCCACTATGCTAATTTGCTCATTATACAGTCCCAACCTGCAGTCGAAAATTGTGTTTTATTCGCAATTGAGAATAAGTTATAACTTTTATACATACATATTGTATACTTTACTCTCACTCAAGAATACTACAACCAATACTGAACACCAAAACACCGACTTCCACCAAATACTAAGCCAGACTGAACCAAATAGTCTGATCCGCGCGCTTTCAATTTTGCAATTATCGAGATTGATTGCTAAACTATCAAAATACCACTTTGTTCCGTCAGATACGCCCACATTGGCTGCGTAATACGTCAAACGTCTTCATCGATAGCATACCTCAGCCATTGTCAAGCGATGTTCCGCGGAACACTGGTGTTTCGTAAGGGGCATTCAGGTGTTTCTTGGTCCTGGCACTTTTCTATTTGCAAGACCGTTAATTCCCGCCTGTTTTGAGAAACAATTGAAACGAGGTTCTGCCGCTGTCTATTTTTGCTTTTAATTGAAGTCACAACAGAGTGCCCATGTCACTGTGCACAGAGCCATGGAGATGCAAATGACAAGATAATTTTTGATGGATTTTGCACCGATGATGGAATTGAGTTATAGAGAATAGAGATATATGATTGTATGTAGTTATGATTGAGTTATAAGCAGATAGCCAAAACTCGTCCAAACTTGATTTTCTGTTAGCCTAACTTATTGCGCACGTCAACATGGTGGAAGTTGGACAGCTTGTTTACAAATACATTATGACAAAACAGTGCAATTACGACGTGACAATCGCCCTTATTCAATCGTATGCAAATGCAGTAATATTACCAGTCTAATACTCAAGTTTTACATGCCTTGGTGTATAACCAATAGATCTTTTTCTCAAATTTGAAAAAGATCCGCGGCAGAACTGTTAATATCTTGCGCCACACTAGTGTGCCCCGGCATACAGTTTGAGAAACGCTGCTGTATTTGCACCGCAGGTGCGCGATAATTTCCGCTCATCACGGATGCTCAGTCAGCGCCTATGGCAATCGCCGTGGTTTCGACGATGGATGCAATAGCTGCAATTGTAGATGCATCCCCACCCTCCTTGAGGCGCACGAGCTCGTTGAAATGTTCCAGCGACTTCCCATCATGATCCACCGTCCGAAGACAAATCGCCCAGCATTGACTAGAATTTGTCGATCGTGATCAATTGCAACCTGACACTGGACGCAAATTCCAATCTGTTCCTGAACTTCTTCAGCCTTGCGCGATTTTTCAGCATTATCGGACTCTTCGATCTCATCATGGCCCCTGACCTATACGCCATTGTATGCGTACAAAATAATCGGTGAAATTTTAGAAGCATTTTTGAATATTCTCTGTTTAGGGAGACAACGGAAAATTGTTCAGCATCTTTTATACGCCTTTAACTTCCACTTCCAATAGTCTCCATAGTTTTATCTAGAGGTAGCCAACAGCAAGCATATGATCTGCACTGCTATCGTGCTTCTCCAGTCCACGGTTAGTTTCCACAGACTTCGATCACGAAGACAATCCGCCAAATGCAAATGCAGACTCCGGTTTTTCCGTAGAAGTACTGACATTTTTGTAAGGGTAGAATATACTATCTGCGAGTACAATTATATTCCCTTTCTCTCTGTTTAGTTTTTTTAAATTTTATATATGCAACTGCTAATATATTGGCATTGGAGTGAAATAAAACATATAATCTGTGTTTTATTCCATTCCAAATACCTAGCGATACACACGAAAGAGCCACCGTTTAGCTAGATTCTCGGATACGTATATGAAGTCGAAGAAAGCTGTACCATTTTTAAGTATGAGGCTTGGCTCCGTTTTAGCCTGACTATATAATCTATTCACGTATTTTCCCAATTTTTGACTTCACAAGATGAATGCTTCGTAACTCACTTTTTGTCCTGCCAATAACGCTTCTTTGGTTAGTGGTGTTGTATGACAGCTGACAGAATGTATGTCGTATGTTGCTATGGCGCGCGGGCCGTAATTTGCCATGTGAGATCTAGATTTCAGATTCCAAATTTTACTAGATTGTGAACAAAATATCTAGATCTAGCTACAATACACCTCCAGCGACAGCCCCAATGTAGGGTAGTAAGTTGTGAATATTAGACTTTGAAAAAATATTTTTGAATGGTTAGTAAAATCGACTAACTTCCCTCTCATTTATTATCGTTTTCAATCACCTGAATTCGCTACACTATCGGTTCTGTATGACGACATAATGAAGAAGTCGAAACGAATAAATTTTAGTTTCATTCAAGATAAACAGCGATATCCAAACTAGAGATGTACCGATACCACTTTTGTCGCCGATACCGATACCGATCCGATACCAGCTAAAAACGCCGATACCGATACGCCGATACTACAGAAAGGCCGATATTATCGATATTCCGATACCGATACTATGTAATTATTACTTAATTAAGGGTGTTGTGTACGGCAGACGGGTTAAAACAATGGTCTTTGAGCGTTGTTCTCAGTACACATCATTTCAGATCGAAAAAAAGATATATCACATAATATGTTTGGTGTTTGCTTTAATTGATTAAGATAAATTATACAGTAACGCTAATAATCTCGGTGTTCAATTAGAAAACTCATAAGCCGGGATGTCCAATTTGAATTTAATGTTAATATCGCGACCTTCGAATATCGTTATTCGTGTTTAAAAGAATAACGAATAGCACCCACACATTCTTGCGCCGCCGTCCTACGTTCAAATTAAAAGCATTTTACAAATATTTTATTTCGTGGCTAATCGTAATCTTCGACGCAATAAGTCAAAGCCAACCTGAAAGAATATCAATCAGCACCGACAAAAAGAAGGCCTACTTATAACCGTCGAGGATGTTTTTTTACTTCACTATTTTATAATATTTTACAATTGCTATCATATATTTTGAGACAGTCTAGGACTAGGCGGTCATGTCTATATATCTATAAAGAAATTGTGTAGTTAAACAAAATTAAAAATAATACCTGCGTAGAGGAATTATTGTGTCGGAATTTAGTTTATCAATGTCGACAGACTAAATGACACTCGTACTCGTACGACAAACAGTCAGAATTTATACCCGTGCCAAAAGTCTATGTGCCGTTAATAAGAACCCCAATTCCACTGTATGATTTAAAAATGGGCTCCCAGTTGGTTTTGTTATATGCTGTGTTGATATATTTCTTCGTTATTACTATGTAATATTAAAAATGTCAATATAAAAATTTGACAACGAAAATAGCCAAATTAGTTGGGCTAGTTTGGCTGATAAATAGCGCTAAAAACAATCCTATGCTCTCGCGGAGGTGGGGACATGTATGGCTCATAGCTCACGATTTATCCAGACAAAAAATAAATTAAAAAGTAGTATTCCAACTAATCTTTTAAAACATTCTGGGCCATATCAAAAAGATAAATATATCGGAAATATCGGCCTTAATCTAACCGATACCGATACATAGCCGATACCGAAAAAATGGCCGATATTACCGATACCGATACATCGGTACATCTCTAATCCAAACTAGCGACCGCTCGTCTACGCATTACCTCACAAGTGTGAAGTCCAAAAACATGGATTCCTACAAGGAGGAGAAGAAGTCCAAGAAGATATACACTACAGAGAACAAACTTACAATAAAAGATGTGAGTTTAGCTTTTTTATTTAGGCCGTAACTTCCTGTACGCTGATAAGGGAGAAATTTATTGCTTTCACACAACGATAGTAATGTTTCGTTTGTTTTAGAATCGCTCAATACTTGAATACAAACTCATATCTGCAGGTTAGCATATATATCCTTCAAGTGCAATATCTTAGATATGTTTTATTTCAGACTATTTTGAAATCAGGAATTTTTATTCGTATTTTATTGCAAATTGTCACCATTGATTTCCTTTATCATATAATTATATTATGTTACGACTTAGCGACGAAATTATTAATTCGTTTAAACTAGTGCATATTTGAATTATTTTGATTTATTCCAAACACCTTACGGTTATATGGTACTATCCACTCAATCGCATTACTGTGCAGAGATAATTTAATCCTGGGAAGTTGTTTTCGTTCGAACCAAAGGCTACGAGGCCAGCCTACATTGAACGCTAACAAAAACAGTAGTCGAGGCTTCTATCGCAAACTTGAAAATATATTTCACTCCCAAAACCTATCCGTTTCTCAACGTACTTCGAGTTTGTAGACAGCAAATAATGTGCTAAGCTTATAACAAAACAGAAAAAAAATGAACGGATTTTTAATAAGATTTTTTTTTCTCCAAAAATGATAAGAAAACATATTATTTATTATTTCAGATCACGACTAACCCAATATAAGTATACTATGAACATCGTAGAACAATTGTATTAAGATAAGAATTCAATATAGCATTATATTATATAAAAGTTCGATACATTACCAAAAAAATATTTCACAATGGCTAACTGCTATAACCATTCATAGAAATCCTATTGAGCTGGGCCATTCCACTACCCAATACGAAATTATTCTCACCAATTTACAGCAAATGTATGATAAAGTTTCATATTGGATTGCGTTTCTAGATTAAAATCAAAGTCATTCCAAGCAACCTTGCAAGGTCTTAGTGATAGACTATTGCACCTGGAACAACATCCCACTATTAGTCAAACGTATTTTTTTTTATTCAATTTCACTAAAAGGAATAACAGTATTATGGAACGAGTGGCGTTAGTCAGATTCATAGAATCCATGTCGAAGAGAGCAGTCAAATCATCAGAGTCAGTGACTGTTGTTGCCTAATGTAATGGCTGATCAACTCAATCGCAAATCAGTGGTTGTAGACCTTTGAAAACACGTCCACGAAATAAGTCATGTCCCAAATCAAAACGATTTATTCCCAGAATTTTGTACCATGAGTTTCTGTCCCAATAGCATTAAAATTAGAATCGGTATAATTTCTTGATAAACAGTCAACACGATGATACTTGAATAGGAATCGAGAGGGTTATCTCCTGAAACAATAAACTTAATCATTTATATATCAAATTTCATTTATATATTTCCGTTCAATCATTTTTAAGTACACATTACGGAACTTCGATTCTGATTTTCACAATGTCTTCGATAGTCATAGGATCAAGTATAGGGCAGCCTATAATTTGAGAGTTTTGTAACACAAATCATGTCATTTCGAAGTTATGGTGAGTTTCAAAAATTGGTATTCAAGTCACTTCTCGATTTACTACAAGAACTTTGTACGCTCTTCTTGTTTTGGTAAGTCCTACAGACTCAAGAACTAAAAATTAGGATATTTCCAAACACTGATCAGTTAACTTCGGTCAATTGATGTAGATTATTCATAAATTATGGGCCATAGGCTTATAAAAGCTTTTTTAATATTCTTTATAAGGTTAGCACACAGTACAGAGAAGGTCATCAAACTTGTCTTGTTATTTAAATATTTAAATTATATTCTTGAATACCTTATTTAAATTATATTCTTGTGTCAATTTACGCTGTCTCAATTTATAATTGATATTGATATTTTGCATTTGTTATAAAGTACTAGAACGTTGTTAATACATCCCATTATAATAAATATTCAGCAAATTTCTTTGCTTAGACTTCTTTCGTACGAAATATCGACTTGAACTATTTGCTAGCTCACCTAATGACCCTCTCTTTAAATAGATACTTTCTGGATATTGTTTATACAAACTCTTTTGAAGCAAGCGAACACAAAAGTTTTTCGAGGTAAATTATCATAAGCTATTTGGTCTTGCTGCAGATATTTTGCGAGCGTGAAAATTCTGATTATACGGTCATTTATCAAACGAGTAATCCTACTATCGCTATCTCTCTGTTTCAATTTTTTTCATTTTTTACCTATCTTCACCTGCTTGTGAATTTATTCTTTATGACATCATAACGAGAATATCGGTCAGAGACCGAAGACTTATCGATCGTAAGTTAGGGAATCCCCCAATACAGCGCTCTTACTCCATAGTGACACCTTGTGTCCCATCACTAATTAATTCTGATTAATAACTCGCTAATTATACGACATAATTCGCCCAAAATCAATAGGCTTCTGGTCCGAGATATGATGAATGCACATGCAAAATCTGGAGCAGATTTAATCTCGCTTTCGTGAGATATCGCGTGCATCTAACAGACAGACAGACAGACAGACAGACAGACAGACAGACAGACAAATACCTATCAACATACTTACCGATTAAAATCGATAAGTAATGAGTGGAACAAACATAATATAACCTTTTTTTTTATTCTAGAATCTAAAAACAAGTGATACACTGAAAGCACAGCTCACCTACCCGCATTTCCGACAAATGTGGAGTCTGAAAAAGACACCAAATTTCTTATGACGAAGAAGATCAACAAGATAAACAGAGAGAAAAGTATAATAAAAGATGTGAGTTCAGCATTCTAATTAGTCTATTTTGTAACTTTCGGGAAGCCGATAAAGAAAGTTTTTTATCGATTTATCGGAGACATTTGACAACGCGTTCAATATGCAAGGGCTACTAAACTAAACGATTTATTATTATTAATTACAAGCAAAATGGCCCGGCTTCTTGTCTGTGTCTCAGCTTGGATGTCCCAATACAATTCAACATAGAACCATTGCAATTTTTTGAAAATACGACAACAAGATGATACACCAAATTGAATCTGGAGAGTTATCTGCTAAAACAATAAACATAATAAGCAACATATTGGCATATAATCATATACAGATTAAAATCATACAATGTATAAAGTATATAGATACCGTATATGTTCTGAGTCTTCACGCACTACAATTAGCGAAGTATACTCCAAAGTAACTTTAATTCAGCTTGTATGACTAAATTAGCAAACCTGCAGTGTTAGCCTACTATGCTAATTTGCTTATTATACAGTCTCAACCTGCAGCCAAAACTTGTTTTTCATTCGCAATTGAGAACGTTTATGTTGTTATTTTTAATACATACTGTTATTTCTTTCTGCTAACTCACGAATACTACGATCATTGGACACAAAAACGCTGATTTACAACAAATACTAAGCCAGACTGAACCAAGTCGTCTGATCAGCGCGCTTCCAATTTAGCAATTATCGAGATTGATTGCAAAACTATGGACATACCACTTTGTTCCGTCAGATACGACCACATTGGCTGCCTAACACGTCAAATATCTTCATAAATAATATATGTCAGCGATTGTTAAGCGATGTTCCGCAGAGCACTGGTGTTCCGTGATAGGCATTCAGGTGTTTCTTGGTCTTGATGCCTTTCTATTTGCCAGACCAGTAAATTTCCGTTCAGGTAGATGCAACCATGAGAGTCTCACAAGAATACTTTCTTTCTTGCGCTTCTCCAAGATTCGCCAGATACGCCCACATTGTCTGCGTGAAAACGTCAAACGTCATCGCAAATACCATATGTCAGTGATTATCAACCGATATTTCGCGTAACACTGATGTTCCGCGCCATGCGTTTGTGTATGTCGTGGGGTTAACGCTTTCCTATTTGCATGACCGTTAATTTCCGTTAAAGCATATATATATGTAGTCATGAGAGGCCCACCAGTGTACTTTCGTTTTGCGCAATATATAAAAGATATCTCCGTGGTTTCCACTAAAAATTTGTTTGAAGCGTCTTAGCGATTACGTACTGGCCGGCAGTGACCGTTTTGATGTAATGTACCATAACTAAAATAAGTCCGTGGGCATCACAAAGTTGCGTGCAACACGAGAGGATGCTTTCCCTGTATTTGCATTGCGGGTCCGCGTTAATATCCGTTCATTACAGGTGCTCCGTCAGCGCCTATGTCAACCGCCGGGGTTTCGGCGATGGAATTTTGATAATGAAATTTGACTTTGAAAAAATATATTTGAATGGTTAATAAAATCGACTAATCTTCACTCTCATTTATCATCGTTTTCAATCAACTGAATTTGCTATACTATTGGTTCTGTATGGCGACATAATGAACAGAACGGAACGAATAAATTTTGTTATTTTCATTCAAGATAACAAGCAATATCCAAACTAGCGACCACTCGTTTACCGCATCACGTCAAAAGTGTGAAGTCCAATAACCTAAATTCCTACAAGGAGGAGAAGGAGGCCAGCAAGATATACACTATGTAGAGAACAAACTTACAAGAAAAGATGTGAGTTTAGATTTTTTATTTAGACCGTAACTTCATGTACGCTGATGAGGGAAAAATTTAATGCTTCCACACAACGATAGTAAAGTTTCGTTTGTTTTAGAATCACTCAATACTTGATCACAAGGTCCTATCTGTAGGTTAGTATATATATCTTTCAAGTGCAATATCTTAAATATGTTTTGTTTCAGACTATTTTGAAATCAGGAATTTTCATTCGTATTTTATTGCAAATTGTCACCATTGATTTTCTTTCTCATATATTTATATTATGTTACGGCTTAGCGACGAACTTATGTACGAAGTTATTAATTCGTTTAAACTAGTGCATATTTGAATTATTTTGATTTATTCCAAACGGTTCCATTACATTTGAACCCACGTACATTTGAACCCATGACAATTGCACCTGTCTGCTATTGCACCTATGGAATTTTTTTTGTTTCACGGATAGTTAAACCCATACTAACCCTAACCCATGGGTATTAGCACCCGCATATAGATTGAACCCGTGGATATACGCATGGGTTCAAATGTACATGGGTTCAAATGTACGGTCACCATTACAAACACATTACGGTTATATGGTAGTATCCACTCAAATGCGTTACTGTGCGAAAATAATTTAATCCTGGGAAGTTGTTTTTGTTCGAACCAAGGGCTACGAGGCCAGCCTACATTAAACTCTAACAAAAACAGTAGTCGAGGCTTCTATCGCAAACTTGAAAATATATTTCTCTACCAAAACCTATCCGTTCCTCAACGTACTTCGAGTTTGTAGACAGCAAATATTGAGCCAAGCCTATAACAAAATAGAAATAAATGAATAGATTTGATAAAAAAAAAATGTTTGCCAAAAATGATAAGAAAACTCAATAAATAATATTTCAGATCACCGCTAACCCAATATAAGTATATTATGAACATCGTAGAACAACTTTATTAAGATAAGAATTCAATATAGCATTTTATTATATAAAAGTTCAAAAGATTTCTAAAAAAACATTTGACAATTCATAGAAATCCTATTTGAGCTGGGCCATTCCACTACCCAATACGAAGTTATTCTCGCCAACTCACAGTAAATGTATGGTAAACTTTCGTATTGGATTGCGTTTCTACATTAAAATCAATATCATTCCAGGCAACCTTGCAAGGTCTCAGTGATAGACTATTGCACCTCGAACAACATCCCAGTATTATTAGTCAAAGGTATTTTTTTAAATTCAATTCCATTAATCCCATAATCTCGTACCTTGAGATTCTGTCCCAATGGCATTAAAATTAGAATCGGTGTAATTTGTTGATAAACAGTTTTGATAAAAGTTTTTTTAATTATTTGTTATAAAGTAATCACACAGCACACAGAAGGTTAAACTTATCTTGGTAAATAAATATGATTTGTTTTTTAATTGCATCAGTTTCTATGCCTCACAGAGATTAGATTATATTCTTGAATTATCTTTTTGTGTCAATTTACGTTGTCTCAATTTTTAATTGATATTGAACTGTGGAGTTTTGCATTTCCAATAAAGTATTAGAATGTCCTTAATGCATTCTATTATCTTAAATATTCAGCAAATGTCTTCAATTAGACTTCTGTGGTAAGGATGATCGACTTGAACAACTTGCTAGATCACCTAATGGCCCCTTCTTCAAATAGATACTTTTTGTTATATTCTTTATACAAACTCGCCACAAGCTGGCGAACATTGAGATTTTCGTGGTAAATTATCACTAGCTATTTGGTCTTGCTGCAGATATTTTGCGAGCGTGAAAATTTCCGATTCTACAGGCACATATATAACGCGAGTAATCGTACCATCGATATCTCTCTGCTTAGATTATTTTTAATTCTTCATCTTCTTGTGAATATATGCTTTATGACATCATAATGAGTGAGACAAAACATAATATAACATTCCAGAATCTAGAATCTAGAAAAAATTGGTATCATAATGAGACATCATAATGAGTGAGACAAAACATAATATAACATTCCAGAATCTAGAATCTAGAAAACAAGCGATACACTAAAAGGACAGCTCCATCCACCCTATTTCGACGAATGTGAGGTCTGAACAAGATATAAAACTCTTATCATAGAGAAGATCAACAAGATAAACAGAGAGGAAAAGGATAATAAGATATGTGAGTTCAGCTTTCTAATTAGTCTTCTTTGAACCTTTCGGGAAGCTGATAAAGAAAGCTTTTCATCCGTTTCATCGGTTTATCGGAGACTTTTGACAACCCGCCTAATATGCAAGGAATGATAAACTAAACGATTTATTATTGTTAAACACAAACAAAATGACCCGGCTTCTTGTCTGTGCCTCAGCTTGATGTGACATAGAATTCGCCTTAGAACTTGTTCATTGGGAAGGTTATCTGCTAAAACAATAAACATAATCAGCACATAACATATTGGCATAAAAGTATATACAGGTTGAAATCATACATAATATAAGTATATACATACCCTATGTTCTGATTCTTCACGCAATACAGCCATGCGAAGTATACTCCAAAGTAACTTTAATTCAGTCTGTATGACTGAAGTAGCAAATCTGCAGTGTTAGCCTACTATGCTAATTTTCTTATTATACAGTCCCAACCTGTCGAGAGTCGAGTCGAGAATTGTGTTTTATTCGCAATTTAGAATAAGTTAAAACTTTTATACATACATATTGTATACTTTCCTCTCACTCAAGAATACTACAACCAATACTGAACACCAAAACACTGACTTACACCAAATACTAAGCCAGACTGGACCAAATAGTCTGATCCGCGCGCTTTCAATTTTGCAATTATCGAGATTGATTGCTAAACTATCAAAATACCACTTTGTTCCGTCAGATACGCCCACGTTGGCTGCGTAATACGTCAAACGTCTTCATCGATAACATACCTCAGCCATTGTCAAGCGATGTTCCGCGGAACACTGGTGTTTCGTGAGGGGCATTCAGGTGTTTCTTGGTCTTGGCACCTTTCTATTTGCAAGACCGTTAATTCCTGCCTGTTTTGAGAAACAATTGAAACGAGGTTCTGCCGCTGTCTATTTTTGCTTTTAATTAAAGTCACAGCAGAGTGCCCATGTCACTGTGCACAGAGCCATGGAGATGCCAATGACAAGATAATTTTTGATGGATTTTGCACCGATGATGGAATTGAGTTATAGAGATATATGATTGTATAGAGTTATGATTGAGTTATAAGCAGATAGCCAAAACTCGTCCAAACTTTTTCTGTTAGCCTAAATTACTGCGCACGTCAACATGGTGGAAGTTGGACAGCTTGTTTACAAATACATTATGACAAAACAGTGACAATTACAACGTGACAATTGCCCTTATTCAATCGTATGCAAATGCAGTAATATTACCATTCTAATACTCAAGTTTTACAGGATTGCCCGTTGTATGCATGCCTTGGTGTATAACCAATAGCTCTTTTTCTAAAATTGGGAAAGATCCGCGGCAGAACTAGTGTGCCCCGGCATACAGTTTGAGAAACGCTGCTGTATTTGCACCGCAGGTGCGCGATAATTTCCGCTCATCACGGATGCTCAGTCAGCGCCTATGGCAATCGCCGTGGTTTCGACGATGGATGCAATAGCTGCAATTGTAGATGCATCCCCACTCTCCTTGAGGCGCACAAGCTCGTTGAAATGTTCCAGCGACTTCCCATCATGATCCACCGTCCGAAGACAAATCGCCCAGCATTGACTAGGCTTTGTCGATCGTGATCGATTGCAACCTGACACTGGTCGCAAATTCCAATCTGTTCCTGAACTTCTTCAGCCATAGCTCAGACTCTTTCCTTGCGCGATTTTTCAGCATTATCGGACTCTTCGATCTCATCATGGCCCCTGACCTATACGCCATTGTATGCGTACAAAATAATCGGTGAAATTTTAGAAGCATTTTTGAATATTCTCTGTTTAGGGAGACAACGGAAAATTGTTCAGCATGTTTTATACGCTCTTAACTTCCACTTCCAATAGTCTCCATAGTTTTATCTAGAGGTAGCCAACAGCATATGATCTGCACTGCTATCGTGCTTCCCCAGTCCACGGTTAGTTTCCACAGGCTTCGATCACGAAGACAATCCGCCAAATGCAAATGCAGACTCCGATTTTTCCGTAGAAGTACTGACATTTTGGTAAGGGTAGAATATACTATCTGCGAGTACAATTATATTCCCTTTCTCTCTGTTTAGGTTTTTTTATTTTATATATCAAACTGCAACTGCTAATATATTGGCATTGGAGTGAAATAAAACATATAATCTGTGTTTTATTCCATTCAAAATACCTAGCGATACACACGAAAGAGCCACCGTTTAGCTAGATTCTCGGATACGTATATGAAGTCGAAGAAAGCTGTACCATTTTTTAAGTATGAGGCTTGGCTCCGTTTTAGCCTGACTATATAATCTATTCACATATTTTTCCAATTTTTGACTTTACAAGATGAATGCTTCGTAACTCACTTTTTGTTCTGCCAATAACGCTTCTTTGGTTAGTGGTGTTATATGACAGCTGACAGAATGTATGTCGTATGCTGCTATGGCGCGCGGGCCGTAATTTGCCATGTGAGATCTAGATTTTAGATTCCAAATTTTACTAGATTGTGAACAAAATATCTAGATCTAGCTACAATACACCTCCAGCGACAGCCCCAATGTAGGGTAGTAAGCTGTGAATATTAGACTTTGAAAAAATATATTTGAATGGTTAGTAAAATCGACTAATCTTCCTTCTCATTTATTATCGTTTTCAATCACCTGAATTCGCTACACTATCGGTTCTGTATGACGACATAATGAACAAGTCGGAACGAATAAATTTTATTTTCATTCAAGATAATAAGCGATATCCAAACTAGCGACCGCTCGTCTACGCATTACCTCACAAGTGTGAAGTCCAAGAACCTGGATTCCTACGAGGAGGAGAAGAAGTCCAAGAAGATATACACTACAGAGAACAAACTTACAAGAAAAAATGTGAGTTTAGCTTTTTTATTTAGGCCGTAACTTCCTGTACGCTGATAAGGGAGAAATTTATTGCTTTCACACAACGATAGGAATGTTTCGTTTGTTTTAGAATCACTCAATACTTGAATACAAACTCATATCTGCAGGTTAGCATATATATCCTTCAAGGGCAATATCTTAGATATGTTTTATTTGAGACTATTTTGAAATCAGGAATTTTTATTCGTATTTATTGCAAATCTTGTCACCATTGATTTCCTTTATTATATATTATGTTACGACTTAGTGACGAACTTATGTACGAAGTTCTTATTCCGTTTAATTTAAACTAGTGCATATTTGAATTATTTTGATTGATTCCAATTACATTACGGTTATATGGTAGTATCCACTCAATCGCGCTACTGTGCAGAGATAATTTAATCCTGGGAAGTTGTTTTTGTTCGAACCAAAGGCTACGAGGCCAGCCTACATTAAACGCTAACAAAAACAGTAGTCGAGGCTTCTATCGCAAACTTGAAAATATATTTCTCTCCCAAAACCTATCCGTTACTCAACGTACTTCGAGTTTGTAGACAGCAAATATTGTGCCAGCATATAACAAAATAGAAAAAAAAATGAACAGATTTAATAAGATATTTTTTTCCCAACATGATAAGAAAACATATTATTTATTATTTCAGATCACGACTAACCCAATATAAGTATACTATGAACATCGTAGAACAATGGTATTAAGATAAGAATTCAATATAGCATTATATTGTATAAAAGTTCGATACATTCCCAAAAAAATATTTGACAATGGCTAGCTGCTATAACCATTCATAGAAATCCTATTTGAGCTGGGCCATTCCACTACCCAATACGAAGTTATTCTCGCCAACTCACAGTAAATGTATGGTAAACTTTCGTATTGGATTGCGTTTCTACATTAAAATCAATATCATTCCAGGCAACCTTGCAAGGTCTCAGTGATAGACTATTGCACCTCGAACAACATCCCAGTATTATTAGTCAAAGGTATTTTTTTTAAATTCAATTCCATTAAAAATGCGTCACTAGAAGGGATAACAGTATTATTGAACGAGTGGCGTTAGTCAGATTCAGAGAATCCATGTCGAAGAGAGCAGTCAAATCATCAGAGTCAGTCAGTGACTGTTGCTGCCTAATATAATGGCTGATCAACTCAAATCAGTGGTTGTAGACCCTAGAAAACAAGCCCAAGAAATAAATTATGTGCCAAACCTAAATGATTTATTCCCATAATCTCGTACCTTGAGATTCTGTCTCAATGGCATTAAAATTAGAATCGGTGTAATTTGTTGATAAACAATCAACAAGATGATACTTGAATAGGAATCGGGAGAGTTATCTCCTGAAACAATAAACTTAATCATTTATATATCATTTTTCATTTACATATTTCCATTCAATCATTTTTAAGTACACATTACGAAATTGCGGTTCTGTTTTTTTCCCCATGTCTTCAACAGTCATAAGATCAAGTATAGGGCAGCCTATAATTTGAGAATTTTGTAACACAAATCCTGACATTTCGAAGTTATGGTGAGTTTCAAAAATTGGTATTCAAGTCATTTCTTGATTTACTACAAGAACTTTGTACGCTCTTTGTGTTTTGATAAGTCCTACAGACTCAAGAACTAAAAATTAGGATATTTTCAAACACTGATCAGTTAACTCCGGTCAATAGATGTAGATTATTCATGAATTATGGGCCATAGGCTTATAAAAGCTTTTTTAATATTCGTTATAAGGTTAGCACACAGTACACAGAAGGTCATCAAACTTATCTTGTTAATTAATAATTTAAATTATATTCTTGAATACCTTCTTGTGTCAATTTACGCTGTCTCAATTTGTAATTGATATTGATATTTTGCATTTGTTATAAAGTACTAGAACGTTGTTAATACATCCCATTATAATAAATATTCAGCAAATTTCTTTGCTTAGACTTCTTTCGTACGAAATATCGACTTGAACTATTTGCTAGCTCACCTGATGACTCTCTCTTCAAATAGATACTTTTTGTGATATTGTTTATACAAACTTTCTTGAAGCAAGCGAACACAAAAGTTTTTCGAGGTAAATTATCATAAGCTATTTGGTCTTGCTGCAGATATTTTGCAAGCGTGAAAATTCTGATTATACGGTCATTTATCAAACAAGTAATCCTACTATCGCTATCTCTCTGTTTCAACTTTTTTTATTTTTTATCTATCTTCACCTGCTTGTGAATTTATTCTTTATGACATCATAACGAGAATATGGGTCAGAGATCGAAGACTTATCGATCGAAACTTAGGGGATCCCCCGAAACAGCGCTCTTACTCCATAGTGACTCCTTGTGTCCCATCAATAATTAATTCTGATTAATAACTCGCTAATTATACGACACAATCCGCCCAAAATCAATAGGCTCCAGGTCCGAGATATGATGAATGCACATGCAAAATCTGGAGCAGATTTAATCCCGCTTTCGCGTGCATCTAACAGACAGACAGACAAATACCTATCAACATACTTACCGATGAAAATCGATAAGTAATGAGTGGAACAAACATAATATAACCTTTTTTTTTATTCTAGAATCTAAAAACAAGCGAAACACTGAAAGCACAGCTCACCTACCCGCATTTCCGACAAATGTGGAGTCTGAAAAAGACACCAAATCTCTTATGACGAAGAAGATCAACAAGATAAACAGAGAGAAAAAGTATAATAAAAGATGTGAGTTCAGCATTCTAATTAGTCTATTTTGTAAATTTCGGGAAGCCGATAAAGAAAGTTTTTTATCGGTTTATCGGAGACATTTGACAACGCGTTCAATATGCAAGGGCTACTAAACTAAACGATTTATTATTATTAATTACAAGCAAAATGGCCCGGCTTCTCGTCCGTGTCTCAGCTTGGATGTCCCAATACAATTCAACATAGGACCGTTGCAATTTTTTGAAAATACGACAACAAGATGATACATCAAATTGAATCTGAAGAGTTATCTGCTAAAACAATAAACATAATAAGCAACATATTGGCATAAAATCATTTACAGATTGAAATCATACAATATATACAGTATATAGATACCGCATATGTTCTGAGTCTTCAGCGAAGTATATTCCAAAGTAACTTTAATTCAGTTTGTATGACTAAATTGGCAAACCTGCAGTGTTAAAGAAATCATCGAGATTGATTGCAAAACTATGGACAAACCACTTTGTTCCGTCAGATACGACCACATTGGCTGCCTAACACGTCAAATATCTTCATAAATAATATATGTCAGCGATTGTTAAGCGATGTTCCGCGGAGCACTGGTGTTCCGTGATAGGCATTCAGGTGTTTCTTGGTCTTTATGCCTTTCTATTTGCCAGACCAGTAAATTTCCGTTCAGTTAGATGCAACCACGAGAGTCTCACAAGAATACTTTCCTTCTTGCGCTTCTCCAAGATTTGCTAGATACGCCCACATTGTCTGCGTGAAAACGTCAAACGTCATCGCAAATAACATATTATGTCAGTGATTATCAACCGATATTTCGCGTAACACTGATGTTCCGCGCAATGCGTTCGTATATTTCGTGGGGTTAACGCTTTCCTATTTACATGACCGGTAATTGCCGTTAAAGCATATATGTAGTCATGAGAGGCCCACCAGGGTACTTTCGTTTTGCGCAATATATAAAAGATATCTCCGTGGTTTCCACTAAAAATTTTTTTGAATCGTCTTAGCGATTACGTACTGGCCGGCAGTGACCGTTTTGATGTAAAGTACCATAACTAAAATAAGTCCGTGGGCATCACAAAGTTGCGTGCAACACGAGAGGATGCTTTCCCTGTATTTGCATTGCGGGTCCGCGTTAATATCCGTTCATTACCGGTGCTCCGTCAGCGCCTATGGCAACCGCCGGGGTTTCGGCGATGGAATTTTGACAATGAAATTTGACTTTGAAAAAATATATTTGAATGGTTAATAAAATCGACTAATCTTCCCTCTCATTTATCATCGTTTTCAATCAATTTGCTATACTATTGGTTCTGTATGGCGACATAATGAACAAATCAGAACGAATAAATTTTGTTATTTTCATTCAAGATAACAAGCAATATCCAAACTAGCGACCGCTCGTTTACCGCATCACGTCACAAGTGTGAAGTCCAATAACCTAAATTCCTACAAGGAGGAGAATGAGGCCAGCAAGATATACACTATGCAGAGAACAAACTTACAAGAAAAGATGTGAGTTTAGCTTTTTTATTTAGACCGTAACTTCCTGTACGCTGATGAGGGAGAAATTTAATGCTTCCACACAACGATAGTAAAGTTTCGTTTGTTTTAGAATCACTCAATACTCGATCACAAGGTCATATCTGTAGGTTAGTATATATATCTTTCAAGTACAATATCTTAGATATATTTTGTTTCAGACTATTTTGAAATCAGGAATTTTCATTCGTATTTTATTGCAAATTGTCACCATTGATTTTCTTTATCATATATTTATATTATGTTACGACTTAGCGACGAACTTATGTACGAAGTTATTAATTCGTTTAAACTAGTGCATATTTGAATTATTGTGTTTTATTCCAAACACATTACGGTTATATGATAGTATATACTCAATCGCGTTACTGTGCGAAAATAATTTAATCCTGGGAAGTTGTTTTTGTTCGAACCAAAGGCTACGCGGCCAGCCTACATTAAACTCTAACAAAAACAGTAGTCGAGGCTTCTATCGCAAACTTGAAAATATATTTCTCTTCCAAAACCTATCCGTTCCTCAACGTACTTCGAGTTTGTAGACAGCAAATAATGTGCCAAGCCTATAACAAAATAGAAAATAATGAATAGATTTGATAAAAAAAAAATGTTTGCCAAAAATAATAAGAAAACTCAATAAATAATATTTCAGATCACCGCTAACCCAGTATAAGTATATTATGAACATCGTAGAACAACTTTATTAAGATAAGAATTCAATATAGCATTTTATTATATAAAAGTTCAAAAGATTTCTAAAAAAACATTTGACAATTCATAGAAATCCTATTTGATCTGGGCCATTCCACTACCCAATACGAAGTTATTCTCGCAAACTCACAGTAAATGTATGGTAAACTTTCGTATTGGATTGCGTTTCTACATTAAAATCAATATCATTCCAGGCAACCTTGCAAGGTCTCAGTGATAGACTATTGCACCTCGAACAACATCCCAGTATTATTAGTCAAAGGTATTTTTTGAAATTTAATTCCATTAATCCCATAATCTCGTACCTTGAGATTCTGTCCCAATGGCATTAAAATTAGAATCGGTGTAATTTGTTGATAAACAGTTTTGATAAAAGTTTTTTTAATTATTTGTTATAAGGTAATCACACAGTACACAGAAGGTTAAACTTATCTTGGTAAATAAATATGATTTGTTTTTTAATTGCATCAGTTTCTATGCCTCACAGAGATTAGATTATATTCTTGAATTATCTTTTTGTGTCAATTTACGTTGTCTCAATTTTTAATTAGGCTTCCCGCTGCTTGTCAGCAGGGAACCTATTGTATTCCTGTGTTTTATTATTATTATTTATTTATTATTATTATTATTATTATTTATTTATTTATTTTTATTATTTTTTTTTCAAATTGGTCCTACAAACTTGAAATTCACCTCAAATGTGCAGAAGTTCTCAGCTAGCAATAAAATGCAAATTTTATGCATGACTGACCACGCTTTCACGCTCCAGTGAGCAAAACGCGTCTTCAGTTTTTTTGCGATTTCTCATAATTGATACATGCTATTGGGTTGAAATTCATAACAATGATTAATGGACATGTTCCGGATACGATATGTCAAGGATACGCATGAGTGACCTCGGCGATACGCTCCAGTGAGCAATATAGGATTTCACATTTTCATCTTCTTCTCGAGAACGACACTACTTAGAGACTTGAAATTTACATCACATGCAGATAATATGTTCCCCATCATATATTGCAGAGTTCATGCATGACTGATCACGGCTTCACGCTCCAGTGCACATAACATAATTTTCAGTTTTTTTGCATATCTCAATTACTATTGAATATTAAGAACTCAAACTTGGTATTTGAGGTCGGTTGATACACCGCAACTTATGTTAGCCTTTTGGGGTAGCACTCCCGGTCACATGACTAAGTCATGCATGAGTGATTTTTCATATTTTACGATATATCTCAATTACTATTGAATATTAAGAACTCAAACTTGGTATTTGAGGTCGGTTGATACACCACAACTTATGTTAGCCTTTTGGGGTAGCACTCCCGGTCACATGACTAAGTCATGCATGAGTGATTTTTTCATATTTTACGTTATTTATTAATATTTTTATTTTATTTTTTTTCAAATTGGTCCTACAAACTTGAAATTCACCACCTCAAATGTGTAGAGGTACTCAACTAACAACAAAATGCAACTTTTATGCATGAGACCACGATTTCACGCTCTAGTGAGCGTGTTTTTTTTTTGTGGTTTCTCAAAATTGATAAACGGTTTTGGGTTGGAATTTATAACAATTATTGATGGACATGTTCCTCATATAAAATGTCAAAGATAGAACTCAAACTTGGTATTTGAGATCAGTTGGTCCACCACTACTTGTTTTCGCCTGTTGGGGCTGCACTTCCGGTCACGTGACTAAATCGTGCATGAGTCATTTTGTCCTATTTCTCGTTAAAATAGTTTCTTGCTGCCTCAAAACATGTCACGAGGAGTCATGCTGTCGAAACATGGTATATGAGTGTCTCTAACTTGGAATGTGAATCAATAGGGTCTACCTTTGTAAATTATCTCCAAAGAATATCAACTATTCACTACGTATGTATTTTGTACGTTTCTCTTCACAAAAATAGATTAATCACAACTTGCGTATTTTGAATGTATTTAGGATGAAACGGGGACTGGGACGAAACTCAAAGCTATTCGAATACCATTATGGTAGCTATAATACGTCGGCAATGATTCTACAGTTACTTTACATGTTTTCATTTTTATGTACACGTGATCCAAAAGAGTACACCCGTCTGTGGTGTAAGAGTGAACAACCTGAGTAAAGCCAGCAATGCTGAACATCTGCTCGATACATTTATTGTCAGCCAACAGATCTTCATTGAAATCGCCCATTATGAGACAGTCCATATCCAGATTTGCAAGTTCTTTTAACAAAATCTTTAACGCATTGCTAAATTTCGACAAAGGATAAGATGGCGGCCTGTAAATACTCACTAATACGGTATCTTTTTCGACGAGCAGAAGGCATAAAAATTCCAGGTTAAGAACTTCAAGGTCCATCACCCTCACTTTCAATTCGCTTCGAAGCAAAAATCCAACTCCCCCTTGCTTTTTTGTTTTAAATTGTCCGAAAAAATCATCGTTTTTATCATAGCATTCACTTCTGTTTCGAATTACCATATTAAAAACAGAAGATTGAAGTGAGCAGATTCCGTGCGTTTCAGTCAAGCAAATAACGTCGCATTCTGTAAACCGGGAATCACTCATCAAGTCTTCCCAATGTGCACGTAATCCTTGAATATTTATCAAACATATTTTCAATATAATATCGATATTATCAAATATTTTGCATTTTTCAGGTGAAAATCGAGACATATTTGACATGGCACTTTCAATTCCTTCGTCGCAATATATAGCGCTTTCCCTGAAATTTTCTATGATGAGATTCTGAACACATCTCACCCTACTGAGCGCGACATACATTTGACCAGCTCTAAAGGCTTTTTTGAAGTCAACGAGAGCTGCGTCCACTGTAACACCTTGCATTTTATGAATAGTGCATCCCCACGACAGTTTAAGGGGAAACTGTTTGTAACTGCCGCGGCCTGAAAATGAATCTTCGACTTTTGTGATAGGAACGCCGTCCTCATATCTGCATTTTGATCTCATTCTCAATGCGGCGCCAACACGATGGTCGTCAAATCGGACATGGATGACATCCACTTCAATTGTACCTTCTGCGCGGTGAATGCTCACAATGGTACCAATTACACCGTTAACAAGTCCATCGGTTGCATCAATGTTGCGTAGCAACATCACCCTAGCCTCAACAGAAAATTTCAAAGTCTTTTGCAATTGACCCATTGGTATATATGTCCGACAACTGGATGAGCGATTTTCTGACGTGGGAGTTAAAACATCAGCAGCTATTTCTACTATTTCCTTATCAAGAGAAAGAAGACGTTTCAAGTTGAATTCATTCACTTGAGCGTTTGTTGGGTAAATGTGGATGATATCTGATTTTGTTTCACCAGTTTCACGCTGAGAGAGCATCGAAATATCACATGCGTTCATTATCTCGCCTTTTTTCTTTGTGCGTATACGATTAAGCATTTCTGCAAATTTTTTATCGCCCTTTTGCCTCATAATTTCGTTAAGCTCTACTAGCTTAAAATAACCATTCCATAGATCGCCCAACGGATTTGGCTTGAACAACGGGGATGCTTTAACCGGAGGAAGTTGATAGAAATCCCCTACTGCAATTATGCTTACTTTGCCAAATGGAAACTCATCGCTTGCGCTTTTTATTTGGCGTAATCTTCCGTGAATATATGATAATAATTTGTAATCGACCATTGATATCTCATCAATGATCAATAATTCCAAATTTTCATACCTGCATTTCAAGGTGTTGAGTTTTTCTTCAGCAAGTGGTCTGTATGGAATTGTCGCTTGTACTGGGATGCTAAATGTACTGTGTATTGTTGTGGCTTTGATATTGTATGCTGCAACGCCAGTGGAAGCGGTCAGTAATACTAGGATTTGAGAAATGTCTTCTGCTCTGTTGGCGAGCACCTTGGATGTCTCGTAATAAATTGCTTTCACTAAATGTGATTTTCCGGTTCCAGCTCCGCCAGATATAAAAAGATGAAATGGATCAGGATTTTTTCCATTTGCTTTTTTTACACACCATTGTCGAATCGCGTAAAAAACCTCAGTTTGCATTTCGTTGAGAGATCTTAGAATCGGCAAGGCTTCCTCTTTACTAATAAAAACATTTTTTACGAATGTGATCTCGCTTGTCGTCTGATGTAGATCAGGTATATCATCACATTCCTGCTCGTCTTCAACAGTGTGTATTACGTTGCTGTCTCTACCCTCGTCACGAGTACGCTGTTGGAGCTCTGTTATTAGATCAGCCCACTCATCTTGTGAAAGCTGTTTATCAGCTAACATATTTCCGGCTTCCGAAAGTTCTTCGCGTATATTTTCAAACTTCCGCATATTTTCTGTCACGAGCTCTTTCACATTCATGCTTCGACCATGAACCGAGCACTTGCCAAATTTGTAAAATTCTGCATAATTTTTGCAATGTAGCGGCTTCAGATCTTCGTCGGTTCGGTGTGGGAAAAAAAGTTCCAATATACTTCGATAATATTTTTCACTATTTTTTTCTTTACGAAAACGGGGGTATCGAACTATCGCGGGTTGAGTTGTTTCTCTCTTTTGTACATGACCTAATCCATTTTCCAGTTCCAGAGCTTTTTTATTTCCTTTTGCCTGTGTTTGTGACAATACGCGATATCTTGAAAAAAACTCACCATAGCATATTTCGTCAATTTCCTGTTGTCTTGGCCTTGCCCTATATTTTTCTATCATACTTGTCATCCACATATCAGACGGGTTGAGCTCGCCGCCACTTGCTTTCAACTTATTTTTCAGCACTGACAATGGCAAGCTTATTTTTACAGAATCACCCCCAGTTGGTAAAAACACTACGTTTCGTGAACATCCTTTTAAAGGCATATTGCAAGCTCTGAATGCCGACTCCTGTGCACTCACTTCCCTGTTTCTCAAATACAACATCCCAATCTTTTTCATAACGTCCTTTGCAGAATGATGGCCTTGGTTCAAGCATTCGTTAACGCATCCTTCCATTAGAAAGCTCATTTCTCTCTCTCCCTTGGAAATATAGGATAGAATATAAACTACACATGCATATGCATCCGTTACAAATTGCACATCCAAATTAGCGTTCCATGCCCGCAGCAATGTAGGGTTATATGGATTAGTCCATATGCTACTACATTCTCTTTGTAATATCACCGAGACCTTCTTTGTGATCATCCTGCACGACATTTCGATATCGTCCTGAGTTATGTTCAACTCTTCAAGCAGTTTCGCTAAATTTGCATCCTCAGCACATTGCCATTTTTCATTGAAGATGTGTAACATTATTTTTTTTAATATATCCTTGGCCTTGGCAATGGCCGAATCATCTGCAGCAATACCTTGGTCACACTGAGCTATAAACGTCCTGGAAGAAGGTGGCCTGGGAAAACCATATCTACACACAGTGCCTTTCTTCCGGCACGATTTGGTGTGGGATTTACTATGCTGTTGTACACTATTAACTATGTCAAAGAGTTCTTTGTCTTCATGCTCTTGTGGAATCTGACAAGTTACGTGCCTATCTATATATGCTTCAACCTCCGCGTTGCTGTTGACCCCGTATTTCGGGGAATCTTTCACCCACAAGAGGCAGTGAATGTGAGGGGATCCGCGTTGTTGGAACTCTACCCTGAAGAAATAATCTTCCACTTCTCCAAGAGGTTTACATGAAGAAAGTATGATATTTCTCAAGAAACTCTGAAACCGATTTTGAAAAAGTCTGGCAGTCATCACACAGTTTTCGCGTAGAATTTGACATTTTTCCAACCAATCGATTTCTGATGACAAACGCTTATCACCCCTTTGACGAAGCAAACAGTCAAAAACTTCCGGCCATCTCATTTCCGCGGACGAAAAAGAGCAAAACCAAGTCGGCAATCCAAGCTGGCGGACCATTGCCAATAGGTCTTTCTGCGCGGCCTGCCAGAATGCTGGTGTCCCTCTGACAGGTCTTAAAAATTTGTATGCCTCATCTGATGTTAATAGTGACCGAATATATTTTCCATCTGTTATATCCTTAATAGTCATTTTTCGAATTGAAGAATCAGTTCCTTTGCGCAATGCAATTGAAATGTTTGATAAAATTTGATTGAGTTCACTCCTATACTGTGAGAAGAATATGTAATCTACGTTTTTCGAAAATCGATCATCAGCACTCATCAAACGACAATTAATATATCTCGATAAAGTAATTTGTTCGTCCCGAAATGCGCCAAAGGTCCCACGGCCTGAGGGAAAGAGTGTTGGAAAAGCTTTGGCTTCATTTTTGTCATCCATCAATATTGAAATTGGGCGGTTCCCTTCAGCGGGAGCAATGCACAGAATGTCTTCGGAAATTTGGTCTAAAACTTCTTGAGCAATATCTACAGGTTGCAAGCAAGTGTCAAGAGTGGCATCTGATATAATAACATCTTCGGAAGGTGCCTCCAACAGTTTTTCATCTTCCTCCTCTTCACGTAGGTTTATGTCAGGATTCCAGATTTCGTTAAACGTTACATCAGTGTAAAAATCATTATTCTCTTTTAACCACATGATGGCGTCCCTTAGGTTACCTTTATCTGCAACTTGGTAATCATAGTAACCCTTGTATGAAAGTTTTCTTTTTAGTTTAATTGTCAACATTTGGTCATCCACTCTCACCCGTGGTAGGACGGTAACCGTTTTTTGGACATTGGAAGGTACACATATCACTGGACCATGAATTCCGTATTGGCGAGTCTTGGGCAACTGACTTATTTTCATGAAAGGAATATGTAGCGAGATTAGATGGCGCTCAATTGAGTTTAGTCTCGCTAACTCGGGCGGAACTTCCTCTACAAGCATGTTGTTGTCCCACGCTTTGACAGGAACTTTACCACTCTTGAGTTTGCTGCTACAAGTATGACATATCCAAATATTTCTTGCGTTAACAAATCCACAGGGCTTCGTGCAAAAATTGTTACATTTATGCTTATATTTTGTACTGATGTTCCCGCATTTATACTTATTGCTTTTGTATACGATAACGCTTTTACGGAAAAACGATCGAATGCATATGCAGCATACGCAATCTGGTCCACATTTTATCGACTTTCTGAATTTTTCAATAGAATTTTTAGCTGACATATCGCGTTTACTGCACCAGTATTTCTTTTGAGCTACGTTTCTGACACGTTGGTTATGTTTTGCATCAAATCTGTACATATTGGCACTCCTGGTTTTAACTTCCTGCCTGTGTAGTTCGTCAAGATCGTATTTCTTCACGCTTCTAGTTTTCATTCTCTCCCTGTGTTTTTCGTCATGTTTGTACTTCTTGACACTTCTGGCTTTCATTTGCTCCCTGTGTTTTTCGTCAAGTTTGTATTGCTCAGCACTTCTGGTTTTTACTTGCTTCCTGTGTTTTCCGTCAAGTTTGTACTGCTCAGCACTTCTGGTTTTTACTTGCTTCCTGTGTTGTTCGTCAAGTTTGTACTGCTTCAAGCTTCTAGTTTTCATTCTCTCCCTGTGTTTTTCGTCATGTTTGTATTTCTTGACACTTCTGGCTTTCATTTGCTCCCTGTGTTTTTCGTCAAGTTTGTACTGCTTCACGCTTCTAGTTTTCATTCTCTCCCTGTGTTTTTCGTCATGTTTGTATTTCTTGACACTTCTGGCTTTCATTTGCTCCCGGTGTTTTTCGTCAAGTTTGTACTGCTCAGCACTTCTGGTTTTTACTTGCTTCCTGTGTTTTTCGTCAAGTTTGTATTTCTTGACACTTCTGGCTTTCATTTGCTCCCTGTGTTTTTTGTCAAGTTTGTACTGCTCAGCACTTCTGGTTTTTACCTGCTTCCTGTGTTTTTCGTCAAGTTTGTACTGCTCAGCACTTCTGGTTTTTACTTGCTTCCTGTGTTTTTCGTCAAGTTTGTACTGCTCAGCACTTCTGGTTTTTACTTGCTTCCTATGTTTTTTGTCAAGTTTGTACTGCTCAGCACTTCTGGTTTTTACTTGCTTCCTGTATTTGTCATCAAGATGGTACTTCTGAATATTGCTAGCTATTACCTTTTCTCTGTGTTGTACGTCAGTTTCGTATTTCTTTACGCTTCTTGTCTTTAATGCTTCTCTGTGGCTTTCATTATATTTATATTTTGCTGAGCTTCTCAAATTTGATTTTTTGTTGTAATTTTGATCGGTTTTATACCTTCGCCTGCTACTTTTTTTCACATTCTCTCGATATTCTTCACATAATTCATAGCGCATATCGGCTTCACTCATACTTGATGTTGTTTGCTTTTCTATGTGTCCTACCTCATACCATTCGGTATTTCTCGTAACTTCGTGCTGAGTAACCATGGCCGGATCCCCCTCATCATCGCCATTTTGCCAACTCTTGACGTCGGTAACAATTTCATAATGATTTCCACCTTTGTTATTTAAATATATCGATCCCCTTGAATGCGTAACGTAATTGCGATTCAGTAACGCTCTGGAATACTTCAGCCACCTTTTTTCAAAATACGTGTATATGTCTAATGCCAGTAAGTCACAAGCAGAAAATATTTCCACTTCTGTTGCCCACGTGCCGTCATCAAACATCTTGGACTGTTTGATATAATTCTCAACCCCATCTTCCGCGTATTCATCGCGCAAAATATTTGAAAAGACGCATGGATTTTCTTCGATATTTTGCGCAATTGCTTGCCTAAGTTGTGCGTTATTGTGTTCAGTTCCGGACAGCTCATGAGATAACGCATTGAAAAAGCAATTTCCGTCTGCCTTGACTGAAACAACTTTTGCAGGTTCGTTCAGTCGTTCGTTGATTGGATTTTCATCTATTAACAATTCGATTTTCAATCCCAGTTTTTTACAAATGTCAAATCTTGTGGCATAGTTTAGTCTAGAAAAAAGCATCTCGTGTTGAGTACTTTTAACTTCTTGTACCACATCTGTGTCATTTCCAGCAACAACCTGGGTGATTTCGACGGCGACCATTTCAAACTGACAAGCAAAATCCTCCGAGGGCGAGATATTTCGGTGTAGTTTTTGAAGGTGACAATGAACGTCATCTAAACACCCAAATTCAAGCGTAATTGACGTGCCATTATAGCACACCATACCATCTCTATTACGAGAATGAGGATCAAAAACAAAGTACGTCGATTCATCCTTGATTATTCCCAATGTGTTGCTGTTCAGCGTAAAGAGAGCACATACGCTGCTACTAAACGTCTCTGCAAGAGCATCTGCAAGCGACATTATGCCAACCATATGTTCGGACGGAGCTTCTGACGAACCAACAGCACCAGTTAATGGGCTGTGGTACTTTATTTCGTACAGTACGTCGTTCAACTCATAAATTGACGGCAACTCTGTGACCATGAGATAGTTGTCAAAATAACCCAAAAAGTCTTGGACCCCACGATATAGTTTGTCGCCTTCTACGAGAATTTCATCCAAATCATTTGAACGCCATAAAGTTGCACGAGTATTGGCGTGCTTAATAAGCGCAATCAGGCAGTTTGCAATGCATTGTCGTCCACGGCTGGAGAAGTTAAATCTAGCATCAGACTGGCTGAATTCACCAGTAACCACCTTAAGAGCAAGGTGTTTACGCGCCATTTTCCAGTATCTTTTTCGTGGCATTTCTACGCACAATAATAGTTATACCGTATTAGTTAGCAACCAATTCCAGAAAGCGCTGTCAACAACGATTTCTGCAAATGAATGTATTATTATCCTTTCGTCGATCGTCTTATCAAAGAGAACGCTTATCGCGGTGCGTTTTTTCCTCGCGTGTTTGCTTCTCTCGCTCATTGCGTCGTTAGCTTATTTAGGCTTCCCGCTGCTTATCAGCAGGGAACCTATTGTATTCCTGTGTTTTAATATTAGGCTTCCCGCTGCTTGTCAGCAGGGAACCTATTGTATTCCTGTGTTTTATTAGGCTTCCCGCTGCTTGTCAGCAGGGAACCTATTGTATTCTTGTGTTTTATTATTTTTTTTTTTCAAATTGGTCCTACAAACTTGAAATTTACCTCGAATGTGCAGAAGTTCTCAGCTCGCAATAAAATGCAAATTTTATGCATGACTGACCACGCTTTCACGCTCCAGTGAGCAAAACGCGTTTTCAGTTTTTTTGCGATTTCTCAAAATTGATACATGCTATTGGGTTGAAATTCATAACAATGATTAATGGACATGTTCCGGATACGATATGTCAAGGAAACGCATGAGTGACCTCGGCGATACGCTCCAGTGAGCAATATAGGATTTTACATTTTCATCTTCTTCTCGAGAACGACACTACTTAGAGACTTGAAATTTACATCACATGCAGATAATAAGTCCTCCATCATAAATTGCAAATTTTATGCATGACTGACCACGCTTTCACGCTCCAGTGAGCAAAACGCGTCTTCAGTTTTTTTTACGCGGGAAGCCTGTTAAAGCTGCACGCAGCTCTAGTTGATATTGAACTGTGGAGTTTTGCATTTCCAATAAAGTATTAGAATGTCCTTAATGCATTCTATTATCCTAAATATTCAGCAAATGTTTTCAATTAGACTTCTGTGGTAAGGATGATCGACTTGAACAACTTGTTAGATCACCTAATGGCCCCTTCTTCAAATAGATACTTTTTGTTATATTCTTTATACAAACTCGCCACAAGCTGGCGAACATTGAGATTTTCGTGGTAAATTACCACTAGCTATTTGGTCTTGCTGCAGATATTTTGCGAGCGTGAAAATTTCCGATTCTACAGGCACATATATAACGCGAGTAATCGTACCATCGATATCTCTCTGCTTAGATTATTTTTAATTCTTCATCTTCTTGTGAATATATGCTTTATGACATCATAATGAGTGAGACAAAACATAATATAACATTCCAGAATCTAGAAAACAATCGATACACTGAAAGGACAGCTCCATCCACCCTATTTCGACGAATGTGAGGTCTGAACAAGATATAAAACTCTTATCGTAGAGAAGATCAACAAGATAAACAGAGAGGAAAAGGATAATAAGATATGTGAGTTCAGCTTTCTAATTAGTCTTCTTTGAACCTTTCGGGAAGCTGATAAAGAAAGCTTTTCATCCGTTTCATCGGTTTATCGGAGACTTTTGACAACCCGCCTAATATGCAAGGAATGATAAACTAAACGATTTATTATTGTTAATCACAAACAAAATGACCCGGCTTCTTGTCTGTGCCTCAGCTTGATGTGACATAGAATTCGCCTTAGAACTTGTTCATTGGGAAGGTTATCTGCTAAAACAATAAACATAATCAGCACATAACATATTGGCATAAAAGTATATACAGGTTGAAATCATACATAATATAAGTATATACATACCCTATGTTCTGATTCTTCACGCAATACAGCCATGCGAAGTATACTCCAAAGTAACTTTAATTCAGCTTGTATGACTAAAGTAGCAAATCTGCAGTGTTAGCCTACTATGCTAATTTGCTTATTATACAGTCCCAACCTGTCGAGAGTCGAGTCGAGAATTGTGTTTTATTCGCAATTTAGAATAAGTTATAACTTTTATACATACATATTGTATATTTTCCTCTCACTCAAGAATACTACAACCAATACTGAACACCAAAACACTGACTTACACCAAATACTAAGCCAGACTGAACCAAATAGTCTGATCCGCGCGCTTTCAATTTTGCAATTATCGAGATTGATTGCTAAACTATCAAAATACCACTTTGTTCCGTCAGATACGCCCACGTTGGCTGCGTAATACGTCAAACGTCTTCATCGATAACATACCTCAGCCATTGTCAAGCGATGTTCCGCGGAACACTGGTGTTTCGTGAGGGGCATTCAGGTGTTTCTTGGTCTTGGCACCTTTCTATTTGCAAGACCGTTAATTCCTGCCTGTTTTGAGAAACAATTGAAACGAGGTTCTGCCGCTGTCTATTTTTGCTTTTAATTAAAGTCACTGCAGAGTGCCCATGTCACTGTGCACAGAGCCATGGTGATGCAAATGACAAGATAATTTTTGATGGATTTTGCACCGATGATGGAATTGAGTTATAGAGATATATGATTGTATAGAGTTATGATTGAGTTATAAGCAGATAGCCAAAACTCGTCCAAACTTGTTTTTCTGTTAGCCTAAATTACTGCGCACGTCAACATGGTGGAAGTTGGACAGCTTGTTTACAAATACATTATGACAAAACAGTGACAATTACAACGTGACAATTGCCCTTATTCAATCGTATGCAAATGCAGTAATATTACCATTCTAATACTCAAGTTTTACAGAATTGCCCGTTGTATGCATGCCTTGGTGTATAACCAATAGCTCTTTTTCTAAAATTGGGAAAAGATCCGCGGCAGAACTGATAATATCTTGCGCCACACTAGTGTGCCCCGGCATACAGTTTGAGAAACGCTGCTGTATTTGCACCGCAGGTGCGCGATAATTTCCGCTCATCACGGATGCTCAGTCAGCGCCTATGGCAATCGCCGTGGTTTCGACGATGGATGCAATAGCTGCAATTGTAGATGCATCCCCACCCTCCTTGAGGCGCACGAGCTCGTTGAAATGTTCCACGACTTCCCATCATGATCCACCGTCCGAAGACAAATCGCCCAGCATTGACTAGGATTTGTCGATCGTGATCGATTGCAACCTGACATTGGTCGCAAATTCCAATCTGTTCCTGAACTTCTTCAGCCATAGCTCAGACTCTTTCCTTGCGCGATTTTTCAGCATTATCGGACTCCTCGATCTCATCATGGCCCCTGACCTATACGCCATTGTATGCGTACAAAATAATCGGTGAAATTTTAGAAGCATTTTTGAATATTCTCTGTTTAGGGAGACAACGGAAAATTGTTCAGCATGTTTTATACGCTCTTAACTTCCACTTCCAATAGTCTCCATAGTTTTATCTAGAGGTAGCCAACAGCATATGATCTGCACTGCTATCGTGCTTCCCCAGTCCACGGTTAGTTTCCACAGGCTTCGATCACGAAGACAATCCGCCAAATGCAAATGCAGACTCCGATTTTTCCGTAGAAGTACTGACATTTTGGTAAGGGTAGAATATACTATCTGCGAGTACAATTATATTCCCTTTCTCTCTGTTTAGGTTTTTTTATTTTATATATCAAACTGCAACTGCTAATATATTGGCATTGGAGTGAAATAAAACATATAATCTGTGTTTTATTCCATTCAAAATACCTAGCGATACACACGAAAGAGCCACCGTTTAGCTAGATTCTCGGATACGTATATGAAGTCGAAGAAAGCTGTACCATTTTTTAAGTATGAGGCTTGGCTCCGTTTTAGCCTGACTATATAATCTATTCACGTATTTTCCCAATTTTTGACTTTACAAGATGAATGCTTCGTAACTCACTTTTTGTTCTGCCAATAACGCTTCTTTGGTTAGTGGTGTTATATGACAGCTGACAGAATGTATGTCGTATGCTGCTATGGCGCGCGGGCCGTAATTTGCCATGTGAGATCTAGATTTTAGATTCCAAATTTTACTAGATTGTGAACAAAATATCTAGATCTAGCTACAATACACCTCCAGCGACAGCCCCAATGTAGGGTAGTAAGCTGTGAATATTAGACTTTGAAAAAATATATTTGAATGGTTAGTAAAATCGACTAATCTTCCCTCTCATTTATTATCGTTTTCAATCACCTGAATTCGCTACACTATCGGTTCTGTATGACGACATAATGAACAAGTCGGAACGAATAAATTTTATTTTCATTCAAGATAATAAGCGATATCCAAACTAGCGACCGCTCGTCTACGCATTACCTCACAAGTGTGAAGTCCAAGAACCTGGATGGTCTCGCAACCTGTCGCACTGAAAGTGCGAATGCACAGTCTAAATCAGAAAACGTTGCACGTGAGGTGGAAGTTAAAATTCTATGCGTGGGAGACCGACTGATGAGCATTTCCACTATGTAGGGTAGGGCTGATGAGGTAGGTGATTAGCACGTTAGTCAGGTATCCCTGTCCGCATTACGCAGAAAATTTTTGGAAACGATCGGGCCAGAGGAAAGGGGCCAAAACTGGGTTTTTGTGGCCCGAGGCTGTTCATTGGTCAATCAGCTGTCAATCAAGTCACGCTAGAGTAATTTAGGGGTTCAGAGGCCGTTTAGCTAAGTTTCCGGGGCCGGAAAGCGTTTGCCCGAGTATTAGGAATTTTTCCAAGTCTTTTTGGCGGTGGGGGCTGTGCCCCCACGCCCTCTGTGGTGAGAAAACTCGTGCAAAGCCACGCCCACTTAGGTTCTATTGTTTTTGGGCAATTCTGAGGCATGTGAATGGGGTTTTGGGCCAAGATTTGCCTAATTCTCAAAGAGTATAATTATTTGAAATTTTCTTTACTGAAAAATCGGTGTTTCCCCCTCCCAATCGCCCTCCAGCGGCGTAAGAAGGTTGCGCACTTAAAAATGGAGCTATTGAGAAATAAAATAGATAGGTATGGTTGGAAAAATTAGTTTAACATTGTTCTGAAGAAATTTTTGTTCTCTTACTCCCCAGTCACGCTTTAGTGATTTTGGCTTATTGCAGGCCTCTGAAAGGACATATTGAGAAAGTGAAAGCATGGGCATATTTGGAAAAATTATTTGAATCCATTTTAAAAGGAATTTTTTTCCTCCAACTCCTCAGTCATGCTCCATTGATTTTACGTTATATTTCGAGAATGGTAATAGGTAAAGATGCCATATTTGGGTCATACAAGTTAATTGAGGTCTAGTTTATGTCAAAAAAATTTCGTCACGGTTGAGTGATCACGGGCCCTAAAATGAATAAAACTTGATTCCCATTAGAGGGGATCAGTTTCTAACCTGGTATTTAAACTATTTAATGAACTAAAAAGGTCGGGGGCACTGCGCCGGACGAATGCAGCCATTCGTCCGGCGCAACGACCAGGGTCTTCCAACAAAATCAGAACAAACACCTACTTTTTACCTTACTAAACACATTTCTTCACATTTCCCCTCGCGGGTAGCGAAGCGACCGACCCCTGGATTCCTACAAGGAGGAGAAGAAGTCCAAGAAGATATACACTACAGAGAACAAACTTACAAGAAAAAATGTGAGTTTAGCTTTTTTATTTAGGCCGTAACTTCCTGTGCGCTGATAAGGGAGAAATTTATTGCTTTCACACAACGATAGGAATGTTTCGTTTGTTTTAGAATCACTCAATACTTGAATACAAACTCATATCTGCAGGTTAGCATATATATCCTTCAAGTGCAATATCTTAGATATGTTTTATTTGAGACTATTTTGAAATCAGGAATTTTTATTCGTATTTATTGCAAATCTTGTCACCATTGATTTCCTTTATTATATATTATGTTACGACTTAGTGACGAACTTATGTACGAAATTATTATTCCGTTTAAACTAGTGCATATTTGAATTATTTTGATTGATTCCAATTACATTACGGTTATATGGTAGTATCCACTCAATCGCGCTACTGTGCAGAGATAATTTAATCCTGGTAAGTTGTTTTTGTTCGAACCAAAGGCTACGAGGCCAGCCTACATTAAACGCTAACAAAAACAGTAGTCGAGGCTTCTATCGCAAACTTGAAAATATATTTCTCTCCCAAAACCTATCCGTTACTCAACGTACTTCGAGTTTGTAGACAGCAAATATTGTGCCAAGCATATAACAAAATAGAAAAAAAAAAATGAACAGATTTAATAAGATATTTTTTTCCCAACATGATAAGAAAACATATTATTTATTATTTCAGATCACGACTAACCCAATATAAGTATACTATGAACATCGTAGAACAATGGTATTAAGATAAGCATTCAATATAGCATTATATTGTATAAAAGTTCGATACATTCCCAAAAAAATATTTGACAATGGCTAGCTGCTATAACCATTCATAGAAATCCTATTTGAGCTGGGCCATTCCACTACCCAATACGAAGTTATTCTCGCCAACTCACAGTAAATGTATGGTAAACTTTCGTATTGGATTGCGTTTCTACATTAAAATCAATATCATTCCAGGCAACCTTGCAAGGTCTCAGTGATAGACTATTGCACCTCGAACAACATCCCAGTATTATTAGTCAAAGGTATTTTTTTTAAATTCAATTCCATTAAAAATGCGTCACTAGAAGGGATAACAGTATTATTGAACGAGTGGCGTTAGTCAGATTCAGAGAATCCATGTCGAAGAGAGCAGTCAAATCATCAGAGTCAGTCAGTGACTGTTGCTGCCTAATATAATGGCTGATCAACTCAAACCCAAATCAGTGGTTGTAGACCCTAGAAAACAAGCCCAAGAAATAAATTATGTGCCAAACCTAAATGATTTATTCCCATAATCTCGTACCTTGAGATTCTGTCTCAATGGCATTAAAATTAGAATCGGTGTAATTTGTTGATAAACAATCAACAAGATGATACTTGAATAGGAATCGGGAGAGTTATCTCCTGAAACAATAAACTTAATCATTTATATATCATTTTTCATTTACATATTTCCATTCAATCATTTTTAAGTACACATTACGAAATTGCGGTTCTGTTTTTTTCCCCATGTCTTCAACAGTCATAAGATCAAGTATAGGGCAGCCTATAATTTGAGAATTTTGTAACACAAATCCTGACATTTCGAAGTTATGGTGAGTTTCAAAAATTGGTATTCAAGTCATTTCTTGATTTACTACAAGAACTTTGTACGCTCTTTGTGTTTTGGTAAGTCCTACAGACTCAAGAACTAAAAATTAGGATATTTTCAAACACTGATTAGTTAACTCCGGTCAATAGATGTAGATTATTCATGAATTATGGGCCATAGGCTTATAAAAGCTTTTTTAATATTCGTTATAAGGTTAGCACACAGTACACAGAAGGTCATCAAACTTATCTTGTTATTTAAATATTTAAATTATATTCTTGAAGACCTTCTTGTGTCAATTTACGCTGTCTCAATTTGTAATTGATATTGATATTTTGCATTTGTTATAAAGTACTAGAACGTTGTTAATACATCCCATTATAATAAATATTCAGCAAATTTCTTTGCTTAGACTTCTTTCGTACGAATTATCGACTTGAACTATTTGCTAGCTCACCTAATGACTCTCTCTTCAAATAGATACTTTTTGTGATATTGTTTATACAAACTCTCTTGAAGCAAGCGAACACAAAAGTTTTTCGAGGTAAATTATCATAAGCTATTTGGTCTTGCTGCAGATATTTTGCAAGCGTGAAAATTCTGATTATACGGTCATTTATCAAACAAGTAATCCTACTATCGCTATCTCTCTGTTTCAACTTTTTTTATTTTTTATCTATCTTCACCTGCTTGTGAATTTATTCTTTATGACATCATTACGAGAATATGGGTCAGAGATCGAAGACTTATCGATCGAAACTTAGGGGATCCCCCGAAACAGCGCTCTTACTCCATAGTGACTCCTTGTGTCCCATCAATAATTAATTCTGATTAATAACTCGCTAATTATACGACACAATTCGCCCAAAATCAATAGGCTCCAGGTCCGAGATATGATGAATGCACATGCAAAATCTGGAGCAGATTTAATCCCGCTTTCGTGAGATATCGCGTGCATCTAACAGACAGACAGACAAATACCTATCAACATACTTACCGATGAAAATCGATAAGTAATGAGTGGAACAAACATAATATAACCTTTTTTTTTTATTCTAGAATCTAAAAACAAGCGAAACACTGAAAGCACAGCTCACCTACCCGCATTTCCGACAAATGTGGAGTCTGAAAAAGACACCAAATCTCTTATGACGAAGAAGATCAACAAGATAAACAGAGAGAAAAAGTATAATAAAAGATGTGAGTTCAGCATTCTAATTAGTCTATTTTGTAAATTTCGGGAAGCCGATAAAGAAAGTTTTTTATCGGTTTATCGGAGACATTTGACAACGCGTTCAATATGCAAGGGTTACTAAACTAAACGATTTATTATTATTAATTACAAGCAAAATGGCCCGGCTTCTTGTCTGTGTCTCAGCTTGGATGTCCCAATACAATTCAACATAGGACCGTTGCAATTTTTTGAAAATACGACAACAAGATGATACACCAAATTGAATCTGAAGAGTTATCTGCTAAAACAATAAACATAATAAGCAACATATTGGCATAAAATCATTTACAGATTGAAATCATACAATATATACAGTATATAGATACCGCATATGTTCTGAGTCTTCAGCGAAGTATATTCCAAAGTAACTTTAATTCAGTTTGTATGACTAAATTGGCAAACCTGCAGTGTTAAAGAAATCATCGAGATTGATTGCAAAACTATGGACAAACCACTTTGTTCCGTCAGATACGACCACATTGGCTGCCTAACACGTCAAATATCTTCATAAATAATATATGTCAGCGATTGTTAAGCGATGTTCCGCGGAGCACTGGTGTTCCGTGATAGGCATTCAGGTGTTTCTTGGTCTTTATGCCTTTCTATTTGCCAGACCAGTAAATTTCCGTTCAGGTAGATGCAACCACGAGAGTCTCACAAGAATACTTTCCTTCTTGCGCTTCTCCAAGATTTGCTAGATACGCCCACATTGTCTGCGTGAAAACGTCAAACGTCATCGCAAATAACATATTATGTCAGTGATTATCAACCGATATTTCGCGTAACACTGATGTTCCGCGCAATGCGTTCGTATATTTCGTGGGGTTAACGCTTTCCTATTTACATGACCGGTAATTGCCGTTAAAGCATATATGTAGTCATGAGAGGCCCACCAGGGTACTTTCGTTTTGCGCAATATATAAAAGATATCTCCGTGGTTTCCACTAAAAATTTTTTTGAATCGTCTTAGCGATTACGTACTGGCCGGCAGTGACCGTTTTGATGTAAAGTACCATAACTAAAATAAGTCCGTGGGCATCACAAAGTTGCGTGCAACACGAGAGGATGCTTTCCCTGTATTTGCATTGCGGGTCCGCGTTAATATCCGTTCATTACCGGTGCTCCGTCAGCGCCTATGGCAACCGCCGGGGTTTCGGCGATGGAATTTTGACAATGAAATTTGACTTTGAAAAAATATATTTGAATGGTTAATAAAATCGACTAATCTTCCCTCTCATTTATCATCGTTTTCAATCAATTTGCTATACTATTGGTTCTGTATGGCGACATAATGAACAAATCAGAACGAATAAATTTTGTTATTTTCATTCAAGATAACAAGCAATATCCAAACTAGCGACCGCTCGTTTACCGCATCACGTCACAAGTGTGAAGTCCAATAACCTAAATTCCTACAAGGAGGAGAAGGAGGCCAGCAAGATATACACTATGCAGAGAACAAACTTACAAGAAAAGATGTGAGTTTAGCTTTTTTATTTAGACCGTAACTTCCTGTACGCTGATGAGGGAGAAATTTAATGCTTCCACACAACGATAGTAAAGTTTCGTTTGTTTTAGAATCACTCAATACTCGATCACAAGGTCATATCTGTAGGTTAGTATATATATCTTTCAAGTACAATATCTTAGATATATTTTGTTTCAGACTATTTTGAAATCAGGAATTTTCATTCGTATTTTATTGCAAATTGTCACCATTGATTTTCTTTATCATATATTTATATTATGTTACGACTTAGCGACGAACTTATGTACGAAGTTATTAATTCGTTTAAACTAGTGCATATTTGAATTATTGTGATTTATTCCAAACACATTACGGTTATATGATAGTATATACTCAATCGCGTTACTGTGCGAAAATAATTTAATCCTGGGAAGTTGTTTTTGTTCGAACCAAAGGCTACGAGGCCAGCCTACATTAAACTCTAACAAAAACAGTAGTCGAGGCTTCTATCGCAAACTTGAAAATATATTTCTCTTCCAAAACCTATCCGTTCCTCAACGTACTTCGAGTTTGTAGACAGCAAATAATGTGCCAAGCCTATAACAAAATAGAAAATAATGAATAGATTTGATAAAAAAAAAATGTTTGCCAAAAATAATAAGAAAACTCAATAAATAATATTTCAGATCACCGCTAACCCAGTATAAGTATATTATGAACATCGTAGAACAACTTTATTAAGATAAGAATTCAATATAGCATTTTATTATATCTCATTATATCTTATTATTTTGTTAAACTTATCTTGGTAAATAAATATGATTTGGTTTTTAATTGCATCAGTTTCTATGCCTCACAGAGATTAGATTATTTTCTTGAATTATCTTTTTGTGTCAATTTACGTTGTTTCAATTTTTAATTGATATCGAACTGTGGAGTTTTGCATTTCCAATAAAGTATTAAAATGTCTTTAATGCATCCTATTATCTTAAATATTCAGCAAATGTCTTCAATTAGACTTCTGTGGTAAGGATGATCGACTTGAACAACTTGTTAGATCACCTAATGGCACCTTCTTCAAATAGATACTTTTTGTTATATTCTTTATACAAACTCGCCACAAGCTGGCGAACATTGAGATTTTCGTGGTAAATTATCACTAGCTATTTGGTCTTGCTGCAGATATTTTGCGAGCGTGAAAATTTCCGATTCTACAGGCACATATATAACGCGAGTAATCGTACCATCGATATCTCTCTGCTTAGATTATTTTTAATTCTTCATCTTCTTGTGAATATATGCTTTATGACATCATAATGAGTGAGACAAAACATAATATAACATGTGTTCTTTTTATTCCAGAATCTAGAAAACAAGCGATACACTGAAAGGACAGCTCCATCTACCCTATTTTTCGACGAATGTGGAGTCTGAACAAGATATAAAACTCTTATGATAGAGAAGATCAACAATATAAACAGAGAGGAAAAGGATAATAAAATATGTGAGTTCAGCTTTCTAATTAGTCTTCTTTGAATCTTTCGGGAAGCTGATAAAGAAAGCTTTTCATCCGTTTCATCGGAGACTTTTGACAACCCGCCTAATATGCAAGGAATAATAAACTAAACGATTTATTATTGTTAATCACAAACAAAATGACCCGGCTTCTTGTTTGTGCCTCAGCTTGATGTGACATAGAATTCGCCTTAGAACTGGTTCATTGGGAAGGTTATCTGCTAAAACAATAAACATAATCAGCACATAACATATTGACATAAAAGTATATACAGATTGTAATCATACATAATATAAGTATATACATACCGTATGTTCTGAATCTTCACGCAATACAGCCATGCGAAGTATACTTCAAAGTAACTTTAATTCAGCTTGTATGACTAAAGTAGCAAATCTGCAGTGTTAGCCTACTATGCTAATTTGCTTATTATACAGTCCCAACCTGCAGTCGAGAATTGTGTTTTATTCGCAATTGAGAATAAGTTATAACATTATACATACATATTGTATACTTTCCTCTCACTCAAGAATACTACAACCAATAATGAACACCAAAACACTGACTTACACCGAATACTAAGCCAGACTGAACCAAATAGTCTGATCCGCGCGCTTTCAATTTTGCAATTATCGAGATTGATTGCTAAACTATCAAAATACCACTTTGTTCCGTCAGATACGCCCACATTGGCTGCGTAATACGTCAAACGTCTTCATCGATAACATACCTCAGCCATTATCAAGCGATGTTCCGCGGAACACTGGTGTTTCGCGAGGGGCATTCAGGTGTTTCTTGGTCCTGGCACCTTTCTATTTGCAAGACCGTTAATTCCTGCCTGTTTTGAGAAACAATTAAAACGAGGTTCTGCCGCTGTCTATTTTCGCTTTTAATTAAAGTCACAGCAGAGTGCCCATGTCACTGTGCACAGAGCCATGGAGATGCAAATGACAAGATAATTTTTGATGGATTTTGCACCGATGATGGAATTGAGTTATAGAGATATATGATTGTATAGAGTTATGATTGAGTTATAAGCAGATAGCCAAAACTCGTCCAAACTTGTTTTTCTGTTAGCCTAAATTATTGCGCACGTCAACATGGTGGAAGTTGGACAGCTTGTTTACAAATACATTATGACATAACAGTGCAATTACGACGTGACAATCGCCCTTATTCAATCATATGCAAATGCAGTAATATTACCAGTCTAATACTCAAGTTTTACAGGATTGCCCGTTGTATGCATGCTTTGGTGTATAACCAATAGCTCTTTTTCTAAAATTTGAAAAAGATCCGCGGCAGAACTGATAATATCTTGCGCCACACTAGTGTGCCCCGGCATACAGTTTGAGAAACGCTGCTGTATTTGCACCGCAGGTGCGCGATAATTTCCGCTCATCACGGATGCTCAGTCAGCGCATATGGCAATCGCCGTGGTTTCGACGATGGATGCAATAGCTGCAATTGTAGATGCATCCCCACTCTCCTTGAGGCGCACGAGCTCGTTGAAATGTTCCAGCGACTTCCCATCATGATCCACCGTCCGAAGACAAATCGCCCAGCATTGACTAGGATTTGACGATCGTGATCGATTGCAACCTGACACTGGACGCAAATTCCAATCTGTTCCTGAACTTCTTCAGCCATAGCTCAGACTCTTTCCTTGCGCGATTTTTCGGCATTATCGGACTCTTCGATCTCATCATGACCCCTGACCTATACGCCATTGTATGCGTACAAAATAATCGGTGAAATTTTAGAAGCATTTTTGAATATTCTATGTTTAGGGAGACAACGGAAAATTGTTCAGCATCTTTTATACGCCTTTAACTTCCACTTCCTATAGTCTCCATAGTTTTATCTAGAGGTAGCCAACAGCATATGATCTGCACTGCTATCGTGCTTCCCCAGTCCACGGTTAGTTTCCACAGGCTTCGATCACGAAAACAATCCGCCAAATGCAAATGCAGGCTCCGGTTTTTCCGTAGAAGTACTGACATTTTTGTAAGGGTAGAATATACTATCTGCGAGTACAATTATATTCCCTTTCTCTCTGTTTAGTTTTTTTAAATTTTATATATGCAACTGCTAATATATTGGCATTGGAGTGAAATAAAACATATAATCTGTGTTTTATTCCATTCCAAATACCTAGCGATACACACGAAAGAGCCACCGTTTAGCTAGATTCTCGGATACGTATATGAAGTCGAAGAAAGCTGTACCATTTTTAAGTATGAGGCTTGGCTCCGTTTTAGCCTGACTATATAATCTATTCACGTATTTTCCCAATTTTTGACTTTACAAGATGAATGCTTCGTAACTCACTTTTTGTCCTGCCAATAACGCTTCTTTGGTTAGTGGTGTTGTATGACAGCTGACAGAATGTATGTCGTATGTTGCTATGGCGCGCGGGCTGTAATTTGCCATGTGAGATCTAGATTTTAGATTCCAAATTTTACTAGATTGTGAACAAAATATCTAGATCTAGCTACAATACACCTCCAGCGACAGTAGTAGGGTAGTAAGTTGTGAATATTAGACTTTGAAAAAATATATTTGAATGGTTAGTAAAATCGACTAACTTCCCTCTCATTTATTATCGTTTTCAATCACCTGAATTCGCTACACTATCGGTTCTGTATGACGACATAATGAAGAAGTCGGAACGAATAAATTTTAGTTTCATTCAAGATAAACAGCGATATCCAAACTAGAGATGTACCGATACCACTTTTGTCGCCGATACCGATACCGATCCGATACCAGCTAAAAACGCCGATACCGATACGCCGATACTACAGAAAGGCGATATTATCGATATTCCGATACCGATACTATGTAATTATTACTTAATTAAGGGTGTTGTGTACGGCAGACGGGTTAAAACAATGGTCTTTGAGCGTTGTTCTCAGTACACATCATTTCAGATCGAAAAAAAGATATATCACATAATATGTTTGGTGTTTACTTTAATTGATTAAGATAAATTATACAGTAACGCTAATAATCTCGGTGTTCAATTAGAAAACTCATAAGCCGGGATGTCCAATTTGAATTTAATGTTAATATCGCGACCTTCGAATATCGTTATTCGTGTTTAAAAGAATAACGAATAGCACCCACACATTCTTGCGCCGCCGTCCTACGTTCAAATTAAAAGCATTTTACAAATATTTTATTTCGTGGCTAATCGTAATCGTCGACGCAATAAGTCAAAGCCAACCTGAAAGAATATCAATCAGCACCGACAAAAAGAAGGCCTACTTATAACCGTCGAGGATGTTTTTTTACTTCACTATTTTATAATATTTTACAATTGCTATCATTTATTTTGAGACAGTCTAGGACTAGGCGGTCATGTCTATATATCTATAAAGAAATTGTGTAGTTAAACAAAATTAAAAATAATACCTGCGTAGAGGAATTATTGTGTCGGAATTTAGTTTATCAATGTCGACAGACTAAATGACACTCGTACTCGTACGACAAACAGTCAGAATTTATACCCGTGCCAAAAGTCTATGTGCCGTTAATAAGAACCCCAATTCCACTGTATGATTTAAAAATGGGCTCCCAGTTGGTTTTGTTATATGCTGTGTTGATATATTTCTTCGTTATTACTATGTAATATTAAAAATGTCAATATAAAAATTTGACAACGAAAATAGCCAAATTAGTTGGGCTAGTTTGGCTGATAAATAGCGCTAAAAACAATCCTATGCTCTCGCGGAGGTGGGGACATGTATGGCTCATAGCTCACGATTTATCCAGACAAAAAATAAATTAAAAAGTAGTATTCCAACTAATCTTTTAAAACATTCTGGGCCATATCAAAAAGATAAATATATCGGAAATATCGGCCTTAATCTAACCGATACCGATACATAGCCGATACCGAAAAAATGGCCGATATTACCGATACCGATACATCGGTACATCTCTAATCCAAACTAGCGACCGCTCGTCTACGCATTACCTCACAAGTGTGAAGTCCAAAAACATGGATTCCTACAAGGAGGAGAAGAAGTCCAAGAAGATATACACTACAGAGAACAAACTTACAATAAAAGATGTGAGTTTAGCTTTTTTATTTAGGCCGTAACTTCCTGTACGCTGATAAGGGAGAAATTTATTGCTTTCACACAACGATAGTAATGTTTCGTTTGTTTTAGAATCGCTCAATACTTGAATACAAACTCATATCTGCAGGTTAGCATATATATCCTTCAAGTGCAATATCTTAGATATGTTTTATTTCAGACTATTTTGAAATCAGGAATTTTTATTCGTATTTTATTGCAAATTGTCACCATTGATTTCCTTTATCATATAATTATATTATGTTACGACTTAGCGACGAAATTATTAATTCGTTTAAACTAGTGCATATTTGAATTATTTTGATTTATTCCAAACACCTTACGGTTATATGGTACTATCCACTCAATCGCATTACTGTGCAGAGATAATTTAATCCTGGGAAGTTGTTTTCGTTCGAACCAAAGGCTACGAGGCCAGCCTATATTGAACGCTAACAAAAACAGTAGTCGAGGCTTCTATCGCAAACTTGAAAATATATTTCTCTCCCAAAACCTATCCGTTTCTCAACGTACTTCGAGTTTGTAGACAGCAAATAATGTGCTAAGCTTATAACAAAACAGAAAAAAAATGAACGGATTTTTAATAAGATTTTTTTTTCTCCAAAAATGATAAGAAAACATATTATTTATTATTTCAGATCACGACTAACCCAATATAAGTATACTATGAACATCGTAGAACAATTGTATTAAGATAAGAATTCAATATAGCATTATATTATATAAAAGTTCGATACATTACCAAAAAAATATTTGACAATGGCTAACTGCTATAACCATTCATAGAAATCCTATTGAGCTGGGCCATTCCACTACCCAATACGAAATTATTCTCACCAATTTACAGCAAATGTATGATAAAGTTTCATATTGGATTGCGTTTCTAGATTAAAATCAAAGTCATTCCAAGCAACCTTGCAAGGTCTTAGTGATAGACTATTGCACCTGGAACAACATCCCACTATTAGTCAAACGTATTTTTTTTTATTCAATTTCACTAAAAGGAATAACAGTATTATGGAACGAGTGGCGTTAGTCAGATTCATAGAATCCATGTCGAAGAGAGCAGTCAAATCATCAGAGTCAGTGACTGTTGTTGCCTAATGTAATGGCTGATCAACTCAATCGCAAATCAGTGGTTGTAGACCTTTGAAAACACGTCCACGAAATAAGTCATGTCCCAAATCAAAACGATTTATTCCCAGAATTTTGTACCATGAGTTTCTGTCCCAATAGCATTAAAATTAGAATCGGTATAATTTCTTGATAAACAGTCAACACGATGATACTTGAATAGGAATCGAGAGGGTTATCTCCTGAAACAATAAACTTAATCATTTATATATCAATTTTCATTTATATATTTCCGTTCAATCATTTTTAAGTACACATTACGGAACTTCGATTCTGATTTTCACAATGTCTTCGATAGTCATAGGATCAAGTATAGGGCAGCCTATAATTTGAGAGTTTTGTAACACAAATCATGTCATTTCGAAGTTATGGTGAGTTTCAAAAATTGGTATTCAAGTCACTTCTCGATTTACTACAAGAACTTTGTACGCTCTTCTTGTTTTGGTAAGTCCTACAGACTCAAGAACTAAAAATTAGGATATTTTCAAACACTGATCAGTTAACTCCGGTCAATTGATGTAGATTATTCATAAATTATGGGCCATAGGCTTATAAAAGCTTTTTTAATATTCTTTATAAGGTTAGCACACAGTACAGAGAAGGTCATCAAACTTGTCTTGTTATTTAAATATTTAAATTATATTCTTGAATACCTTATTTAAATTATATTCTTGTGTCAATTTACGCTGTCTCAATTTATAATTGATATTGATATTTTGCATTTGTTATAAAGTACTAGAACGTTGTTAATACATCCCATTATAATAAATATTCAGCAAATTTCTTTGCTTAGACTTCTTTCGTACGAAATATCGACTTGAACTATTTGCTAGCTCACCTAATGACCCTCTCTTTAAATAGATACTTTCTGGATATTGTTTATACAAACTCTTTTGAAGCAAGCGAACACAAAAGTTTTTCGAGGTAAATTATCATAAGCTATTTGGTCTTGCTGCAGATATTTTGCGAGCGTGAAAATTCTGATTATACGGTCATTTATCAAACGAGTAATCCTACTATCGCTATCTCTCTGTTTCAATTTTTTTCATTTTTTACCTATCTTCACCTGCTTGTGAATTTATTCTTTATGACATCATAACGAGAATATCGGTCAGAGACCGAAGACTTATCGATCGTAAGTTAGGGAATCCCCCAATACAGCGCTCTTACTCCATAGTGACACCTTGTGTCCCATCACTAATTAATTCTGATTAATAACTCGCTAATTATACGACATAATTCGTCCAAAATCAATAGGCTTCTGGTCCGAGATATGATGAATGCACATGCAAAATCTGGAGCAGATTTAATCTCGCTTTCGTGAGATATCGCGTGCATCTAACAGACAGACAGACAGACAGACAGACAGACAAATACCTATCAACATACTTACCAATTAAAATCGATAAGTAATGAGTGGAACAAACATAATATAACCTTTTTTTTTATTCTAGAATCTAAAAACAAGTGATACACTGAAAGCACAGCTCACCTACCCGCATTTCCGACAAATGTGGAGTCTGAAAAAGACACCAAATTTCTTATGACGAAGAAGATCAACAAGATAAACAGAGAGAAAAGTATAATAAAAGATGTGAGTTCAGCATTCTAATTAGTCTATTTTGTAACTTTCGGGAAGCCGATAAAGAAAGTTTTTTATCGATTTATCGGAGACATTTGACAACGCGTTCAATATGCAAGGGCTACTAAACTAAACGATTTATTATTATTAATTACAAGCAAAATGGCCCGGCTTCTTGTCTGTGTCTCAGCTTGGATGTCCCAATACAATTCAACATAGAACCATTGCAATTTTTTGAAAATACGACAACAAGATGATACACCAAATTGAATCTGGAGAGTTATCTGCTAAAACAATAAACATAATAAGCAACATATTGGCATATAATCATATACAGATTAAAATCATACAATGTATAAAGTATATAGATACCGTATATGTTCTGAGTCTTCACGCACTACAATTAGCGAAGTATACTCCAAAGTAACTTTAATTCAGCTTGTATGACTAAATTAGCAAACCTGCAGTGTTAGCCTACTATGCTAATTTGCTTATTATACAGTCTCAACCTGCAGCCAAAACTTGTTTTTCATTCGCAATTGAGAACGTTTATGTTGTTATTTTTAATACATACTGTTATTTCTTTCTGCTAACTCACGAATACTACGATCATTGGACACAAAAACGCTGATTTACAACAAATACTAAGCCAGACTGAACCAAGTCGTCTGATCAGCGCGCTTCCAATTTAGCAATTATCGAGATTGATTGCAAAACTATGGACATACCACTTTGTTCCGTCAGATACGACCACATTGGCTGCCTAACACGTCAAATATCTTCATAAATAATATATGTCAGCGATTGTTAAGCGATGTTCCGCAGAGCACTGGTGTTCCGTGATAGGCATTCAGGTGTTTCTTGGTCTTGATGCCTTTCTATTTGCCAGACCAGTAAATTTCCGTTCAGGTAGATGCAACCATGAGAGTCTCACAAGAATACTTTCTTTCTTGCGCTTCTCCAAGATTCGCCAGATACGCCCACATTGTCTGCGTGAAAACGTCAAACGTCATCGCAAATACCATATGTCAGTGATTATCAACCGATATTTCGCGTAACACTGATGTTCCGCGCCATGCGTTTGTGTATTTCGTGGGGTTAACGCTTTCCTATTTGCATGACCGTTAATTTCCGTTAAAGCATATATATATGTAGTCATGAGAGGCCCACCAGTGTACTTTCGTTTTGCACAATATATAAAAGATATCTCCGTGGTTTCCACTAAAAATTTGTTTGAAGCGTCTTAGCGATTACGTACTGGCCGGCAGTGACCGTTTTGATGTAATGTACCATAACTAAAATAAGTCCGTGGGCATCACAAAGTTGCGTGCAACACGAGAGGATGCTTTCCCTGTATTTGCATTGCGGGTCCGCGTTAATATCCGTTCATTACAGGTGCTCCGTCAGCGCCTATGTCAACCGCCGGGGTTTCGGCGATGGAATTTTGATAATGAAATTTGACTTTGAAAAAATATATTTGAATGGTTAATAAAATCGACTAATCTTCACTCTCATTTATCATCGTTTTCAATCAACTGAATTTGCTATACTATTGGTTCTGTATGGCGACATAATGAACAGAACGGAACGAATAAATTTTGTTATTTTCATTCAAGATAACAAGCAATATCCAAACTAGCGACCACTCGTTTACCGCATCACGTCAAAAGTGTGAAGTCCAATAACCTAAATTCCTACAAGGAGGAGAAGGAGGCCAGCAAGATATACACTATGTAGAGAACAAACTTACAAGAAAAGATGTGAGTTTAGATTTTTTATTTAGACCGTAACTTCATGTACGCTGATGAGGGAAAAATTTAATGCTTCCACACAACGATAGTAAAGTTTCGTTTGTTTTAGAATCACTCAATACTTGATCACAAGGTCCTATCTGTAGGTTAGTATATATATCTTTCAAGTGCAATATCTTAGATATGTTTTGTTTCAGACTATTTTGAAATCAGGAATTTTCATTCGTATTTTATTGCAAATTGTCACCATTGATTTTCTTTCTCATATATTTATATCATGTTACGACTTAGCGACGAACTTATGTACGAAGTTATTAATTCGTTTAAACTAGTGCATATTTGAATTATTGTGATTTATTCCAAACGGTTCCATTACATTTGAACCCACGTACATTTGAACCCATGACAATTGCACCTGTCTGCTATTGCACCTATGGAATTTTTTTTGTTTCACGGATAGTTAAACCCATACTAACCCTAACCCATGGGTATTAGCACCCGCATATAGATTGAACCCGTGGATATACGCATGGGTTCAAATGTACATGGGTTCAAATGTACGGTCACCATTACAAACACATTACGGTTATATGGTAGTATCCACTCAAATGCGTTACTGTGCGAAAATAATTTAATCCTGGGAAGTTGTTTTTGTTCGAACCAAGGGCTACGAGGCCAGCCTACATTAAACTCTAACAAAAACAGTAGTCGAGGCTTCTATCGCAAACTTGAAAATATATTTCTCTACCAAAACCTATCCGTTCCTCAACGTACTTCGAGTTTGTAGACAGCAAGTATTGAGCCAAGCCTATAACAAAATAGAAATAAATGAATAGATTTGATAAAAAAAAAATGTTTGCCAAAAATGATAAGAAAACTCAATAAATAATATTTCAGATCACCGCTAACCCAATATAAGTATATTATGAACATCGTAGAACAACTTTATTAAGATAAGAATTCAATATAGCATTTTATTATATAAAAGTTCAAAAGATTTCTAAAAAAACATTTGACAATTCATAGAAATCCTATTTGAGCTGGGCCATTCCACTACCCAATACGAAGTTATTCTCGCCAACTCACAGTAAATGTATGGTAAACTTTCGTATTGGATTGCGTTTCTACATTAAAATCAATATCATTCCAGGCAACCTTGCAAGGTCTCAGTGATAGACTATTGCACCTCGAACAACATCCCAGTATTATTAGTCAAAGGTATTTTTTTAAATTCAATTCCATTAATCCCATAATCTCATACCTTGAGATTCTGTCCCAATGGCATTAAAATTAGAATCGGTGTAATTTGTTGATAAACAGTTTTGATAAAAGTTTTTTTAATTATTTGTTATAAAGTAATCACACAGCACACAGAAGGTTAAACTTATCTTGGTAAATAAATATGATTTTTTTTTTTAATTGCATCAGTTTCTATGCCTCACAGAGATTAGATTATATTCTTGAATTATCTTTTTGTGTCAATTTACGTTGTCTCAATTTTTAATTGATATTGAACTGTGAAGTTTTGCATTTCCAATAAAGTATTAGAATGTCCTTAATGCATTCTATTATCTTAAATATTCAGCAAATGTCTTCAATTAGACTTCTGTGGTAAGGATGATCGACTTGAACAACTTGCTAGATCACCTAATGGCCCCTTCTTCAAATAGATACTTTTTGTTATATTCTTTATACAAACTCGCCACAAGCTGGCGAACATTGAGATTTTCGTGGTAAATTATCACTAGCTATTTGGTCTTGCTGCAGATATTTTGCGAGCGTGAAAATTTCCGATTCTACAGGCACATATATAACGCGAGTAATCGTACCATCGATATCTCTCTGCTTAGATTATTTTTAATTCTTCATCTTCTTGTGAATATATGCTTTATGACATCATAATGAGTGAGACAAAACATAATATAACATAATATAACATTCCAGAATCTAGAAAACAAGCGATACACTGAAAGGACAGCTCCATCCACCCTATTTCGACGAATGTGAGGTCTGAACAAGATATAAAACTCTTATCATAGAGAAGATCAACAAGATAAACAGAGAGGAAAAGGATAATAAGATATGTGAGTTCAGCTTTCTAATTAGTCTTCTTTGAACCTTTCGGGAAGCTGATAAAGAAAGCTTTTCATCCGTTTCATCGGTTTATCGGAGACTTTTGACAACCCGCCTAATATGCAAGGAATGATAAACTAAACGATTTATTATTGTTAAACACAAACAAAATGACCCGGCTTCTTGTCTGTGCCTCAGCTTGATGTGACATAGAATTCGCCTTAGAACTTGTTCATTGGGAAGGTTATCTGCTAAAACAATAAACATAATCAGCACATAACATATTGGCATAAAAGTATATACAGGTTGAAATCATACATAATATAAGTATATACATACCCTATGTTCTGATTCTTCACGCAATACAGCCATGCGAAGTATACTCCAAAGTAACTTTAATTCAGCTTGTATGACTGAAGTAGCAAATCTGCAGTGTTAGCCTACTATGCTAATTTGCTTATTATACAGTCCCAACCTGTCGAGAGTCGAGTCGAGAATTGTGTTTTATTCGCAATTTAGAATAAGTTAAAACTTTTATACATACATATTGTATACTTTCCTCTCACTCAAGAATACTACAACCAATACTGAACACCAAAACACTGACTTACACCAAATACTAAGCCAGACTGGACCAAATAGTCTGCACAGATTTAATAAGATATTTTTTTCCCAACATGATAAGAAAACATATTATTTATTATTTCAGATCACGACTAACCCAATATAAGTATACTATGAACATCGTAGAACAATGGTATTAAGATAAGAATTCAATATAGCATTATATTGTATAAAAGTTCGATACATTCCCAAAAAAATATTTGACAATGGCTAGCTGCTATAACCATTCATAGAAATCCTATTTGAGCTGGGCCATTCCACTACCCAATACGAAGTTATTCTCGCCAACTCACAGTAAATGTATGGTAAACTTTCGTATTGGATTGCGTTTCTACATTAAAATCAATATCATTCCAGGCAACCTTGCAAGGTCTCAGTGATAGACTATTGCACCTCGAACAACATCCCAGTATTATTAGTCAAAGGTATTTTTTTAAATTCAATTCCATTAAAAATGCGTCACTAGAAGGGATAACAGTATTATTGAACGAGTGGCGTTAGACAGATTCAGAGAATCCATGTCGAAGAGAGCAGTCAAATCATCAGAGTCAGTCAGTGACTGTTGCTGCCTAATATAATGGCTGATCAACTCAAACCCAAATCAGTGGTTGTAGACCCTAGAAAACAAGCCCAAGAAATAAATTATGTGCCAAACCTAAATGATTTATTCCCATAATCTCGTACCTTGAGATTCTGTCTCAATGGCATTAAAATTAGAATCGGTGTAATTTGTTGATAAACAATCAACAAGATGATACTTGAATAGGAATCGGGAGAGTTATCTCCTGAAACAATAAACTTAATCATTTATATATCATTTTTCATTTACATATTTCCATTCAATCATTTTTAAGTACACATTACGAAATTGCGGTTCTGTTTTTTTCCCCATGTCTTCAACAGTCATAAGATCAAGTATAGGGCAGCCTATAATTTGAGAATTTTGTAACACAAATCCTGACATTTCGAAGTTATGGTGAGTTTCAAAAATTGGTATTCAAGTCATTTCTTGATTTACTACAAGAACTTTGTACGCTCTTTGTGTTTTGGTAAGTCCTACAGACTCAAGAACTAAAAATTAGGATATTTTCAAACACTGATTAGTTAACTCCGGTCAATAGATGTAGATTATTCATGAATTATGGGCCATAGGCTTATAAAAGCTTTTTTAATATTCGTTATAAGGTTAGCACACAGTACACAGAAGGTCATCAAACTTATCTTGTTATTTAAATATTTAAATTATATTCTTGAAGACCTTCTTGTGTCAATTTACGCTGTCTCAATTTGTAATTGATATTGATATTTTGCATTTGTTATAAAGTACTAGAACGTTGTTAATACATCCCATTATAATAAATATTCAGCAAATTTCTTTGCTTAGACTTCTTTCGTACGAATTATCGACTTGAACTATTTGCTAGCTCACCTAATGACTCTCTCTTCAAATAGATACTTTTTGTGATATTGTTTATACAAACTTTCTTGAAGCAAGCGAACACAAAAGTTTTTCGAGGTAAATTATCATAAGCTATTTGGTCTTGCTGCAGATATTTTGCAAGCGTGAAAATTCTGATTATACGGTCATTTATCAAACAAGTAATCCTACTATCGCTATCTCTCTGTTTCAACTTTTTTTATTTTTTATCTATCTTCACCTGCTTGTGAATTTATTCTTTATGACATCATTACGAGAATATGGGTCAGAGATCGAAGACTTATCGATCGAAACTTAGGGGATCCCCCGAAACAGCGCTCTTACTCCATAGTGACTCCTCGTGTCCCATCAATAATTAATTCTGATTAATAACTCGCTAATTATACGACACAATTCGCCCAAAATCAATAGGCTCCAGGTCCGAGATATGATGAATGCACATGCAAAATCTGGAGCAGATTTAATCCCGCTTTCGTGAGATATCGCGTGCATCTAACAGACAGACAGACAAATACCTATCAACATACTTACCGATGAAAATCGATAAGTAATGAGTGGAACAAACATAATATAACCTTTTTTTTTTTATTCTAGAATCTAAAAACAAGCGAAACACTGAAAGCACAGCTCACCTACCCGCATTTCCGACAAATGTGGAGTCTGAAAAAGACACCAAATCTCTTATGACGAAGAAGATCAACAAGATAAACAGAGAGAAAAAGTATAATAAAAGATGTGAGTTCAGCATTCTAATTAGTCTATTTTGTAAATTTCGGGAAGCCGATAAAGAAAGTTTTTTATCGGTTTATCGGAGACATTTGACAACGCGTTCAATATGCAAGGGTTACTAAACTAAACGATTTATTATTATTAATTACAAGCAAAATGGCCCGGCTTCTTGTCTGTGTCTCAGCTTGGATGTCCCAATACAATTCAACATAGGACCGTTGCAATTTTTTGAAAATACGACAACAAGATGATACACCAAATTGAATCTGAAGAGTTATCTGCTAAAACAATAAACATAATAAGCAACATATTGGCATAAAATCATTTACAGATTGAAATCATACAATATATACAGTATATAGATACCGCATATGTTCTGAGTCTTCAGCGAAGTATATTCCAAAGTAACTTTAATTCAGTTTGTATGACTAAATTGGCAAACCTGCAGTGTTAGCCTACTATGCTAATTTGCTTATTATACAGTCTCAACCTGCAGCCAAAACTTGTTTTTCATTCGCAATTGAGAACGTTTATGTTGACCTCAAGTTAGATTTTTAATACATACTGTTATTTCTTTCTGCTAACTCACGAATACTACAATCATTGAACACAAAAACACTGATTTACAACAAATACTAAGCCAGACTGAACCAAGTCGCCTGATCAGCGCGCTTCCAATTTAGCAATTATCGAGATTGATTGCAAAACTATGGACATACCACTTTGTTCCGTCAGATACGACCACATTGGCTGCCTAACACGTCAAATATCTTCATAAATAATATACGTCAGCGATTGTTAAGCGATGTTCCGCGGAGCACTGGTGTTCCGTGATAGGCATTCAGGTGTTTCTTGGTCTTTATGCCTTTCTATTTGCCAGACCAGTAAATTTCCGTTCAGGTAGATGCAACCACGAGAGTCTCACAAGAATACTTTCCTTCTTGCGCTTCTCCAAGATTTGCTAGATACGCCCACATTGTCTGCGTGAAAACGTCAAACGTCATCGCAAATAACATATTATGTCAGTGATTATCAACCGATATTTCGCGTAACACTGATGTTCCGCGCAATGCGTTCGTATATTTCGTGGAGTTAACGCTTTCCTATTTACATGACCGTTAATTGCCGTTAAAGCATATATGTAGTCATGAGAGGCCCACCAGGGTACTTTCGTGTTGCGCAATATATAAAAGATATCTCCGTGGTTTCCACTAAAAAATTTTTTGAATCGTCTTAGCGATTACGTACTGGCCGGCAGTGACCGTTTTGATGTAATGTACCATAACTAAAATAAGTCCGTGGGCATCACAAAGTTGCGTGCAACACGAGAGGATGCTTTCCCTGTATTTGCATTGCGGGTCCGCGTTAATATCCGTTCATTACCGGTGCTCCGTCAGCGCCTATGGCAACCGCCGGGGTTTCGGCGATGGAATTTTGACAATGAAATTTGACTTTGAAAAAATATATTTGAATGGTTAATAAAATCGACTAATCTTCCCTCTCATTTATCATCGTTTTCAATCAATTTGCTATACTATTGGTTCTGTATGGCGACATAATGAACAAATCAGAACGAATAAATTTTGGTATTTTCATTCAAGATAACAAGCAATATCCAAACTAGCGACCGCTCGTTTACCGCATCACGTCACAAGTGTGAAGTCCAATAACCTAAATTCCTACAAGGAGGAGAAGGAGGCCAGCAAGATATACACTATGCAGAGAACAAACTTACAAGAAAAGATGTGAGTTTAGCTTTTTTATTTAGACCGTAACTTCCTGTACGCTGATGAGGGAGAAATTTAATGCTTCCACACAACGATAGTAAAGTTTCGTTTGTTTTAGAATCACTCAATACTCGATCACAAGGTCATATCTGTAGGTTAGTATATATATCTTTCAAGTGCAATATCTTAGATATATTTTGTTTCAGACTATTTTGAAATCAGGAATTTTCATTCGTATTTTATTGCAAATTGTCACCATTGATTTTCTTTATCATATATTTATATTATGTTACGACTTAGCGACGAACTTATGTACGAAGTTATTAATTCGTTTAAACTAGTGCATATTTGAATTATTGTGATTTATTTCAAACACATTACGGTTATATGGTAGTATCCACTCAATCGCGTTACTGTGCGAAAATAATCTAATCCTGGGAAGTTGTTTTTGTTCGAACCAAAGGCTACGCGGCCAGCCTACATTAAACTCTAACAAAAACAGTAGTCGAGGCTTCTATCGCAAACTTGAAAATATATTTCTCTCCCAAAACCTATCCGTTCCTCAACGTACTTCGAGTTTGTAGACAGCAAATAATGTGCCAAGCCTATAACAAAATAGAAAATAATGAATAGATTTGATAAAAAAAAAATGTTTGCCAAAAATGATAAGAAAACTCAATAAATAATATTTCAGATCACCGCTAACCCAGTATAAGTATATTATGAACATCGTAGAACAACTTTATTAAGATAAGAATTCAATATAGCATTTTATTATATCTCATTATATCTTATTATTTTGTTAAACTTATCTTGGTAAATAAATATGATTTGGTTTTTAATTGCATCAGTTTCTATGCCTCACAGAGATTAGATTATATTCTTGAATTATCTTTTTGTGTCAATTTACGTTGTTTCAATTTTTAATTGATATCGAACTGTGAAGTTTTGCATTTCCAATAAAGTATTAAAATGTCGCGTATTATAATCCCGCTTTCGTGAGATATCGCGTGCATCTAACAGACAGACAGACAAATACCTATCAACATACTTACCGATGAAAATCGATAAGTAATGAGTGGAACAAACATAATATAACCTTTTTTTTTATTCTAGAATCTAAAAACAAGCGAAACACTGAAAGCACAGCTCACCTACCCGCATTTCCGACAAATGTGGAGTCTGAAAAAGACACCAAATCTCTTATGACGAAGAAGATCAACAAGATAAACAGAGAGAAAAAGTATAAAAAAAGATGTGAGTTCAGCATTCTAATTAGTCTATTTTGTAAATTTCAGGAAGCCGATAAAGAAAGTTTTTTATCGGTTTATCGGAGACATTTGACAACGCGTTCAATATGCAAGGGCTACTAAACTAAACGATTTATTATTATTAATTACAAGCAAAATGGCCCGGCTTCTCGTCCGTGTCTCAGCTTGGATGTCCCAATACAATTCAACATAGGACCGTTGCAATTTTTTGAAAATACGACAACAAGATGATACATCAAATTGAATCTGAAGAGTTATCTGCTAAAACAATAAACATAATAAGCAACATATTGGCATAAAATCATTTACAGATTGAAATCATACAATATATACAGTATATAGATACCGCATATGTTCTGAGTCTTCAGCGAAGTATATTCCAAAGTAACTTTAATTCAGTTTGTATGACTAAATTGGCAAACCTGCAGTGTTAGCCTACTATGCTAATTTGCTTATTATACAGTCTCAACCTGCAGCCAAAACTTGTTTTTCATTCGCAATTGAGAACGTTTATGTTGACCTCAAGTTAGATTTTTAATACATACTGTTATTTCTTTCTGCTAACTCACGAATACTACAATCATTGAACACAAAAACACTGATTTACAACAAATACTAAGCCAGACTGAACCAAGTCGCCTGATCAGCGCGCTTCCAATTTAGCAATTATCGAGATTGATTGCAAAACTATGGACATACCACTTTGTTCCGTCAGATACGACCACATTGGCTGCCTAACACGTCAAATATCTTCATAAATAATATATGTCAGCGATTGTTAAGCGATGTTCCGCGGAGCACTGGTGTTCCGTGATAGGCATTCAGGTGTTTCTTGGTCTTTATGCCTTTCTATTTGCCAGACCAGTAAATTTCCGTTCAGGTAGATGCAACCACGAGAGTCTCACAAGAATACTTTCCTTCTTGCGCTTCTCCAAGATTTGCTAGATACGCCCACATTGTTTGCGTGAAAACGTCAAGCCTATAACAATATAGAAAATAATGAATAGATTTGATAAAAAAAAAATGTTTGCCAAAAATGATAAGAAAACTCAATAAGTAATATTTCAGATCACCGCTAACCCAATATAAGTATATTATGAACATCGTAGAACAACTTTATTAAGATAAGGATTCAATATAGCATTTTATTATATAAAAGTTCAAAAGATTTCTAAAAAAACATTTGACAATTCATAGAAATCCTATCTAGCTGGGCCATTTCACTACCCAATACGAAGTTATTCTCGCCAACTCACAGTAAATGTATGGTAAACTTTCGTATTGGATTGCGTTTCTACATTAAAATCAATATCATTCCAGGCAACCTTGCAAGGTCTCAGTGATAGACTATTGCACCTCGAACAACATCTCAGTATTATTAGTCAAAGGTATTTTTTAAATTCAATTCCATTAAAAATGCGTCACTAAGCAGGGATAACAGTATTATTGAACGAGTGGCGTTAGTCAGATTCAGAGAATCCATGTCGAAGAGAGCAGTCAAATCATCAGAGTCAGTCAGTGACTGTTGCTGCCTAATGTAATGGCTGATCAACTCAAACCCAAATCAGTGGTTGTAGACCTTAGAAAACAAGCCCAAGAAATAAATTATGTGCCAAACCTAAACGATTTATTCCCATAATCTCGTACCTTGAGATTCTGTCCCAATGGCATTAAAATTAGAATCCTACCTAGATCCTAGAAGTAAGTCCTACAGACTCAAGAACTAAAAATTTGGATATTTTCAAACACTGATTAGTTGACTCCCGCCAATTGATGTAGATTATTCTTGAATTATGGGCCATAGGCTTATAAAAGTTTTTTTTGAATATTTGTTATAAGGTTATCCCAATACAATTCAACATAGAACCGTTGCAATTTTTTCAAAATAGGACAACAAGATGATACACCAAATTGAATCTGGAGAGTTATCTGCTAAAACAATAAACATAATAAGCAACATATTGGCATAAAATCACATACAGATTAAAATCATGCAATATATAAAGTATATATATACCGTATATGTTCTGAGTCTTCACGCACTACAATTAGCGAAGTATACTCCAAAGTAACTTTAATTCAGCTTGTATGACTAAATTAGCAAACCTGCAGTGTTAGCCTACTATGCTAATTTGCTTCTTATACAGTCTCAACCTGCAGCCAAAACTTATTTTTCATTCGCAATTGAGAACGTTTATGTTGACCTCAAGTTATATTTTTAATACATACTGTTATTTCTTTCTGCTAACTCACGAATACTACGATCATTGGACACAAAAACACTGATTTACAACAAATACTAAGCCAGACTGAACCAAGTCGTCTGATCAGCGCGCTTCCAATTTAGCAATTATCGAGATTGATTGCAAAACTATGGACATACCACTTTGTTCCGTCAGATACGACCACATTGGCTGCCTAACACGTCAAATATCTTCATAAATAATATATGTCAGCGATTGTTAAGCGATGTTCCGCGGAGCACTGGTGTGCCGTGATGGGCATTCAGGTGTTTCTTGGTCTTGATGCCTTTCTATTTGCCAGACCAGTAAATTTCCGTTCAGGTAGATGCAACCATGAGAGTCTCACAAGAATACTTTCCTTCTTGCGCTTCTCCAAGATTCGCTTGATACGCCCACATTGTCTGCGTGAAAACGTCAAGCCTATAACAAAATAGAAAATAATGAATAGATTTGATAAAAAAAAAAATGTTTGCCAAAAATGATAAGAAAACTCAATAAATAATATTTCAGATCACCGCTAACCCAATATAAGTATATTATGAACACCGTAGAACAACTTTATTAAGATAAGGATTCAATATAGCATTTTATTATATAAAAGTTCAAAAGATTTCTAAAAAAAACATTTGACAATTCATAGAAATCCTATTTGAACTGGGCCATTCCACTACCCAATACGAAGTTATTCTCGCCAACTCACAGTAAATGTATGGTAAACTTTCGTATTGGATTGCGTTTCTACATTAAAATCAATATCATTCCAGGCAACCTTGCAAGGTCTCAGTGATAGACTATTGCACTTCGAACAACATTCCAGTATTATTAGTCAAAGGTATTTTTTTAAATTCAATTCCATTAAAAATGCGTCACTAAGCAGGGATAACAGTATTATTGAACGAGTGGCGTTAGTCAGATTCAGAGAATCCATGTCGAAGAGAGCAGTCAAATCATCAGAATCACTCAGTGACTGTTGCTGCCTAATGTAATGGCTGATCAACTCAAACCCAAATCAGTGGTTGTAGACCTTAGAAAACAAGCTCAAGAAATAAATTATGTGCCAAACCTAAACGATTTATTCCCATAATCTCGTACCTTGAGATTCTGTCCCAATGGCATTAAAATTAGAATCGGTGTAATTTGTTGATAAACAGTCAACAAGATGATACTTGAATAGGAATCGGGAGAGTTATCTCCTGAAACTATAAACTTAATCATTTATATATCATTTTTCATTTACATATTTCCATTCAATCATATTTAAGTACACATCACGAAACTGCGGTTCTGTTTTTTCCCAATGTCTTCAACAGTCATAGGATCAAGTATAGGGCAACCTATAATTTAATAAGTTTGTAACACAAATCATGTCATTTCGAAGCTATGGTGACTTTCAATAAGGGTATCACACAGTACACAGAAGGTTAAATTTATCTTGGTAAATAAATATGATTTGCTTTCATATTGCATCAGTTTCTATGCCTCACAGAGATTATATTATATTCTTGAATTATCTTTTTGTGTCAATTTACGTTGTCTCAATTTTTAATTGATATTGAACTGTGGAGTTTTGCATTTCCAATAAAGTATTAGAATGTCCTTAATGCATTCTATTATCTTAAATATTCAGCAAATGTCTTCAATTAGACTTCTGTGGTAAGGATGATCGACTTGAACAACTTGTTAGATCACCTAATGGCCCCTTCTTCAAATAGATACTTTTTGTTTTATTCTTTATACAAACTCGCCACAAGCTGGCGAACATTGAGATTTTCGTGGTAAATTATCACTAGCTATTTGGTCTTGCTGCAGATATTTTGCGAGCGTGAAAATTTCCGATTCTGCAGGCACATATATAACGCGAGTAATCGTACCATCGATATCTCTCTGCTTAGATTATTTTTAATTCTTCATCTTCTTGTGAATATCTGCTTTATGACATCATAATGAGTGAGACAAAACATAATATAACATGTGTTCTTTTTATTCCAGAATCTAGAAAACAAGCGATACACTGAAAGGACAGCTCCATCTACCCTATTTCGACGAATGTGGAGTCTGAACAAGATATAAAACTCTTATGATAGAGAAGATCAACAAGATAAACAGAGAGGAAAAGGATAATAAAATATCTGAGTTCAGCTTTCTAATTAGTCTTCTTTGAACCTTTCGGGAAGCTGATAAAGAAAGCTTTTCATCCGTTTCATCGGTTTATCGGAGACTTTTGACAACCCGCCTAATATGCAAGGAATAATAAACTAAACGATTTATTATTGTTAATCACAAACAAAAAGACCCGGCTTCTTGTCTGTGCCTCAGCTTGATGTGACATAGAATTCGCCTTAGAACTCGTTCATTGGGAAGGTTATCTGCTAAAACAATAAACATAATCAGCACATAACATATTGACATAAAAGTATATACAGATTGAAATCATACATAATATAAGTATATGCATACCGTATGTTCTGATTCTTCACGCAATACAGCCATGCGAAGTATACTCCAAAGTAACTTTAATTCAGCTTGTATGACTAAAGTAGCAAATCTGCAGTGTTAGCCCACTATGCTAATTTGCTAATTATACAGTCCCAACATGCAGTCGAGAATTGTGTTTTATTCGCAATTGAGAATAAGTTATAACTTTTATACATACATATTGTATACTTCACTCTCACTCAAGAATACTACAACCAATAATGAACACCAAAACACCGACTTCCACCAAATACTAAGCCAGACTGAACCAAATAGTCTGATCCGCGCGCTTTCAATTTTGCAATTATCGAGATTGATTGCTAAACTATCAAAATACCACTTTGTTCCGTCAGATACGCCCACATTGGCTGCGTAATACGTCAAACGTCTTCATCGATAACATACCTCAGCCATTGTCAAGCGATGTTCCGCGGAACACTGGTGTTTCGTAAGGGGCATTCAGGTGTTTCTTGGTCCTGGCACTTTTCTATTTGCAAGACCGTTAATTCCTGCCTGTTTTGAGAAACAATTGAAACGAGGTTCTGCCGCTGTCTATTTTTGCTTTTAATTAAAGTCACAGCAGAGTGCCCATGTCACTGTGCACAGAGCCATGGAGATGCAAATGACAAGATAATTTTTGATGGATTTTGCACCGATGATGGAATTGAGTTATAGAGATATATGATTGTATAGAGTTATGATTGAGTTATAAGCAGATAGCCAAAACTCGTCCAAACTTGTTTTTCTGTTAGCCTAAATTATTGCGCACGTCAACATGGTGGAAGTTGGACAGCTTGTTTACAAAGACATTATGACAAAACAGTGCAATTACGACGTGACAATCGCCCTTATTCAATCGTATGCAAATGCAGTAATATTACCAGTCTAATACTCAAGTTTTGAAGGATTGCCCGTTGTATGCATGCCTTGGTGTATAACCAATAGCTCTTTTTCTAAAATTTGAAAAAGATCCGCGGCAGAACTGTTAATATCTTGCGCCACACTATAGTGTGCCGCGGCATACAGTTTGAGAAACGCTGCTGTATTTGCACCGCAGGTGCGCGATAATTTCCGCTCATCACGGATGCTCAGTCAGCGCCCATGGCAATCGCCGTGGTTTCGACGATGGATGCAATAGCTGCAATTGTAGATGCATCCCCACCCTCCTTGAGGCGCACGAGCTCGTTGAAATGTTCCAGCGACTTCCCATCATGATCCACCGTCCGAAGACAAATCGCCCAGCATTGACTAGGATTTGTCGATCGTGATCAATTGCAACCTGACACTGGACGCAAATTCCAATCTGTTCCTGAACTTCTTCAGACTTGCGCGATTTTTCAGCATTATCGGACTCTTCGATCTCATCATGGCACCTGACCTATACGCCATTGTATGCGTACAAAATAATCGGTGAAATTTTAGAAGCATTTTTGAATATTCTCTGTTTAGGGAGACAACGGGAAATTGTTCAGCATCTTTTATACGCCTTTAACTTCCACTTCCTATAGTCTCCATAGTTTTATCTAGGAGTAGCCAACAGCAAGCATATGATCTGCACTGCTATCGTGCTTCTCCAGTCCACGGTTAGTTTCCACAGGCTTCGATCACGAAGACAATTCGCCAAATGCAAATGCAGATTCCGGTTTTTCCGTAGAAGTACTGACATTTTGGTAAGGGTAGAATATACTATCTGCGAGTACAATTATATTCCCTTTCTCTCTGTTTAGTTTTTTTAAATTTTATATATGCAACTGCTAATATATTGGCATTGGAGTGAAATAAAACATATAATCTGTGTTTTATTCCATTCCAAATACCTAGCGATACACACGAAAGAACCACCGGTTAGCTAGATTCTCGGATACGTATATGAAGTCGAAGAAAGCTGTACCATTTTTAAGTATGAGGCTTGGCTCCGTTTTAGCCTGACTATATAATCTATTCACGTATTTTCCCAATTTTTGTCTTTACAAGATGAATGCTTCGTAACTCACTTTTTGTCCTGCCAATAACGCTTCTTTGGTTAGTGGTGTTGTATGACAGCTGACAGAATGTATGTCGTATGTTGCTATGGCGCGCGGGCCGTAATTTGCCATGTGAGATCTAGATTTTAGATTCCAAATTTTACTAGATTGTGAACAAAATATCTAGATCTAGCTACAATACACCTCCAGCGACAGCCCCAATGTAGAGTAGTAAGCTGTGAATATTAGACTTTGAAAAAATATATTTGAATGGTTAGTAAAATCGACTAACTTCCCTCTCATTTATTATCGTTTTCAATCACCTGAATTCGCTACACTATCGGTTCTGTATGACGACATAATGAACAAGTCGGAACGAATAAATTTTAGTTTTATTCAAGATAAACAGCGATATCCAAACTAGCGACCGCTCGTCTACGCATTACCTCACAAGTGTGAAGTCCAAAACATGGATTCCTACAAGGAGGAGAAGAAGTCCAAGAAGATATACACTACAGAGAACAAACTTACAATAAAAGATGTGAGTTTAGCTTTTTTATTTAGGCCGTAACTTCCTGTACGCTGATAAGGGAGAAATTTATTGCTTTCACACAACGATAGTAATGTTTCGTTTGTTTTAGACTCGCTCAATACTTGAATACAAACTCATATCTGCAGGTTAGCATATATATCCTTCAAGTGCAATATCTTAGATATGTTTTATTTCAGACTATTTTGAAATCAGGAATTTTTATTCGTATTTTATTGCAAATTGTCACCATTGATTTCCTTTATCATATAATTATATTATGTTACGACTTAGCGACGAAATTATTAATTCGTTTAAACTAGTGCCTATTTGAATTATTTTGATTTATTCCAAACACCTTACGGTTATATGGTACTATCCACTCAATCGCATTACTGTGCAGAGATAATTTAATCCTGGGAAGTTGTTTTCGTTCGAACCAAAGGCTACGAGGCCAGCCTACATTGAACGCTAACAAATACAGTAGTCGAGGCTTCTATCGCAAACTTGAAAATATATTTCTCTCCCAAAACCTATTCGTTTCTCAACGTACTTCGAGTTTGTAGACAGCAAATAATGTGCTAAGCTTATAACAAAACAGAAAAAAAATGAACGGATTTTTAATAGGATTTTTTTTTCTCCAAAAATGATAAGAAAACATATTATTTATTATTTCAGATCACGACTGTAGTGATATTGCATATATTATGTTATATTAATTCAGTGCCTAAGTTCATGACCTTTCATACCATTATTATCTTGCTCTGGCCTGCCCCCAGTGTATAACATGTATGACGTTTTCTGATTGGTGAAGTAAACACAGTACTCTGAAACAACGAGTTTTATTCTGATAATATTCTACACTCCGGTATAGAAATCAAGGGTAGAGATATTATTACATGGTGGCAGCGGTTTGGTGATAAACTAAAATCAACAAAGAAACTCACATAGAAAGAAGAAACCCAGTAGTCTAATAGCTGCATATGCCAGTATTGGAGCCGCCGGTACCGGTAGCCAAAAGTTAGCAATATTAAAATTTTGTGTGACTAAGTGTGCCTGAGGGTAGACTTCAATTGTGATAAAAAAACAAATATGTCGAGCAAAATGCCCATGATGGACTGGCATTACAAGCCACTTGCCGAATCCTTCAAAGCATTCAAAGCTAGAATGAATCTTTTCCTTGAAGATAATGAAGTCACATCAAATGCCAAAAAAGCTGTAAAAATATGTATTGCTATAGGAGACGAAGGAATGAGACGTGTGCTAAATTCTGGACTCACTGAAGAAGACAGAAAAAATCCAGATGAAATCTGGAACCTTCTTGAAAGCCAGGTTGACGCCACTGTCAAAATAAGCTATCGTGTGCACAGATTAGAATTTGCACAACTACGTCAAAAGCCGGAGGAAACTATAACCGAATTTATAACAAGAATGCGGGACAAAGCTTCTAGGTGTGAATTCACAGTTGATGAATTAAATGAACGCCTGATAGAATTAATAATATTGTCGACGCCAATAAATGATTTTCGCAAGGAATTATTGTCTAAACCTAAAGGTCATTCGATTAAAGATGTTCTTGAAAAAGGAAGAGAATACGAAGCTGTACAATCATCTCAAACATCAATCTCAAGGATGGCGACGTCAGAAACTAGATTGGACAGAATAAGGTTTGGGTCGAAAGGTTGCTTTCGCTGTGGATTAAAGCATCAACCACGGGATTGCCCTGCTTATAATGACATATGTAATGCATGTGGAGAAAAAGGCCATTGGAAGAAAATGTGCCGCAATAAATCACAGCATACAAATCGATTTGTTAAACATAACAAAAATAAAAGTGTAAGTCATCACTACCAGAAGTCGTCAAAACAACGCTGGAAGCGAGATTACAAAAATAAACAAGACGAATTGAAATTGCAGTGCAATGATGACAACAATGATGATTGCCAAACAAATCAATTCAGTCACATCAAAATAAGTGATTTATCCTTTGAAAAATTGAATTCAAATGAAGCATATACAACAATGCAACTTCTGTATGATAACCCATATGTTGAAGGGCCGCTGAGATTGAAAGTTGATACAGGTGCTGGTGGAAATACTTTGCCTATGAGAGTATATAAACGAATGTTTGGAACACGTCCTACCAGACAAGTTTTGACACCAGAACCAAAGGTGAAACTTTCGGGATATTCTGGCGCAAACATAAAGTGCCATGGGTCGATACTACTGAAAATCAGAAAAGCAAAACAACACGCTTATAGAAAACAAAAATTCTATGTTGTTGATGTATCAGGACCAGCAATATTAGGCCTTCCAACATGCAAGTTGTTCGATCTTGTGAGACTAAATATTGATCAAATTAAATCGAATATAAAGGATACCAAAATTGATATCTGCGGAAATAATATGCAGAAACCATCGAGCAAAAATATGCTGATGCAGACAAAAATTAACACAGTTGAAGATTTGAAGCTAGTGTATCCTGATTGCTTTGATAAAATTGGATGTTTCCATGGGGAAGAAAAATTGCATTTAAAAAAAGATGCTGAACCATTTATTGATCCTCCAAGAAGAGTGCCAATACATCTGCGTGACAAAATAAAAGCAGAACTTGATAAAATGGAAAAGATGGGAATCATCAGAAAAGTCACCCAGTACACAGACTGGTGTTCATCACTCACTTATGCAGTGAAACAAGATGGAAGTCTTAGAATGTGTTTAGACCCCAGAAAGCTTAACCAGGCTTTAAAAAGATTTCCACACAAAATTCCAACAATAGAGGAAGTTACTCCTGAATTCACAAAATCCAAATATTTCACAAAACTGGATGCAAAAGCTGGATATTGGAGCATCAAACTTGCACCTACTTCACAAAAATTAACAACATTTAGAACTATGTGTGGACGATTTTGCTTTCTTCGACTACCATTTGGTTTGAATGTAAGCCAAGATTTATTCCAGAAAAGAATGGATGCAATAATTGAACAATGTGAAGGATGTGTTGGAATATCTGATGATATTGTTATTCACGGTTCAACTGAGGCCGAACATGACAAACGATTAGCGCACTTCATGGAAGTGGCACGAAAAGAAGGTCTGATGTTGAATTCACAAAAATGTGTGGTCAAAACAAACAAAATTTCATTTTTCGGAAGAATATACACCGATAAAGGAGTGTTTTCAGATCCTAAAAAAGTAGAGGACATTATAGAAATGCCAACTCCACGAGATAAACAAGAGCTACAAAAATTCATGGGAATGGCAACATTTCTGGCATGTCATTTGCCGAATTTATCTGAGAAATCTGCAATACTCAGAGACTTATTGAAGAAAGATATTTCATTTCAATGGGATAGAGATCATCAAAAAGTATTTGATGAAGTAAAAGAAATGGTCGCGTCGAACTTTGGATTGCAATACTATGATCCAAAATTGCCAGTGAATTTGGAAACTGATGGATCCATGAGAGGACTTGGAGCAGCACTTGTACAGAAGCATGGAGCTGTAGCATTTGCAAGTAAATCCTTGTCAAATACTCAATCTAATTACAGCAATATTGAACGAGAATGCTTAGCAGTGGTTCATGGTATCCAGAGATTTCACCACTATCTTTATGGCAAAGATTTTACTGTAATAACTGATCATAAGCCATTGGAAATGATTTTTAAAAAGCCAATTCATTCTGCACCACCAAGACTGCAAAGGATGATAACGAAAATCCAAGGATATGATTTTGTGGTAAAATATCGTCCAGGTAAAGAGATGATACTTGCAGATACGCTATCAAGGTTGCCAAACACTAAAAAAAGTGATGATATTGAACTTGACAGCAGAATAGAGAGTATCATATGCGAATCTTTAAATGTGGAAATTGATATGTTGAATTTTTCATTTAACAAGCAAGCTCAGATCCGAGAAGAAACTCTTTGTGATCCTGTTTTAAAATCCTTATGTCAGATGATTTATGAAGGATGGCCTGATGAGATAAAAGAAGTACCAAGTGCATTAAGAGACTTTTGGAACTTCAGAGATGAATTAGCCATTGAAAATGGTATTATATTTAAGGGTAAGCAAGTACTTATTCCAGAACCTATCCGATTGTCAATTTTGCAACAATTGCACCATGGTCATCAAGGTATTGAGAAAACTCGTAGACTTGCACGAGATTGCGTATATTGGCCAAGAATATATAAAGATATTGAAAATATTTGCAAGTCATGTGAATATTGTCAAGAAGTACAACCACAGCAAACAAAAGAACCAATGATCATGCACGAACGACCATCACATCCATGGGTCAAGCTTGGTTCGGACTTGATCGAAATCCAAGGTAAAAACTTCTTGATAATTTCTGATTACTACAGCAGGTACCCTGTTGTAAAAGAATTAAATTCAATGACAGCAGAATATGTGGTTTCCAAAACCAAAGAAATATTGTCCATGTTTGGAACTGTGAGAGAGATTGTGACAGACAATGGAGCGTGTTTTTTAAGCAAATATGATAAATTTTGTGAAGCGTGGGGAATTACTCATACAACCAGTACAGCTAGACACCCACAGAGCAATGGTTTTATCGAACGACAAATTCGATATATTAAACCCATTATGAAAAAGTGCATCAAATCCGGAGGAGATATAGATGCAGCACTTTTAAATGTCCGTGCAACACCGATTGACAATGTATTACCAAGCCCAGCAGAACTTCTGTTTGGAAGAGGAATTTCTACATTATTGCCTTGTCATTCAGACAATACTGTTCCACAAATTTACAAAGACAGAGTGAAACATAATACCGATGTACAAAAGCAATATGCTGATCAACACACAAAAAATTTACCGCCTTTTCACAATGGACAAGATGTGAGAGTGTTTGATAAAGCAAAAGATATGTGGATTCCTGCAAAAGTGATTTCAAAGAAGAATGATCGTTCATACAACATCGAAATGAGCAATGGAAATCAGCTGAAACGCAACAGAATTCATTTGCGTGAAAGCTTGCCAGCTTCACCATATGTGGAATCTTCGAGCACAACCAATGTTGAGAACAATACACCAGCAACACCTTTGATGGAAAGAGAGGAGAATGTACTCAAATGGACCTCGCCTAAACCATCAAATACTAAAGAACGTTCAAACTCGACCAACAAACAAGAGATTGCTGATAAGCCACACAGAAGTAATCAGTCTGAGGGAAGTTTAAAAATTCCAGCCCAGACCCCGATCAAGCAAGAACCGACAATAACACGGTCTGGAAGAACAGTCAAAGTTCCTCAAAGATACCAGCATTAATTGAATGTTTAATAATTCCTTTTGAGTGTTATTTCTTGAACATTTAAGTGTATTGCAAGTTATGGCTTGATTTGGGAAAAAGGGGGATGTAGTGATATTGCATATATTATGTTATATTAATTCAGTGCCTAAGTTCATGACCTTTCATACCATTATTATCTTGCTCTGGCCTGCCCCCAGTGTATAACATGTATGACGTTTTCTGATTGGTGAAGTAAACACAGTACTCTGAAACAACGAGTTTTATTCTGATAATATTCTACACTCCGGTATAGAAATCAAGGGTAGAGATATTATTACAACGACTAACCCAATATAAGTATACTATGAACATCGTAGAACAATTGTATTAAGATAAGAATTCAATATAGCATTATATTATATAAAAGTTCGATACATTACCAAAAAAATATTTCTCAATGGCTAACTGCTATAACCATTCATAGAAATCCTATTGAGCTGGGCCATCCCACTACCCAATACGAAATTATTCTCACCAATTTACAACAAATGTATGATAAAGTTTCATATTGGATTGCGTTTCTAGATTAAAATCAAAGTCATTCCAAGCAACCTTGCAAGGTCTTAGTGATAGACTATTGCACCTGGAACAACATCCCACTATTAGTCAAACGTATTTTTTTTATTCAATTTCACTAAAAGGAATAACAGTATTATGGAACGAGTGGCGTTAGTCAGATTCATAGAATCCATGTCGAAGAGAGCAGTCAAATCATCAGAGTCAGTGACTGTTGTTACCTAATGTAATGGCTGATCAACTCAATCGCAAATCAGTGGTTGTAGACCTTAGAAAACAAGCCCAAGAAATAAATTATGTGCCAAACCTAAATGATTTATTCCCATAATCTCGTACCTTGAGATTCTGTCTCAATGGCATTAAAATTAGAATCGGTGTAATTTGTTGATAAACAATCAACAAGATGATACTTGAATAGGAATCGGGAGAGTTATCTCCTGAAACAATAAACTTAATCATTCATATATCATTTTTCATTTACATATTTCCATTCAATCATTTTCAAGTACACATTACGAAACTGCGGTTCTGTTTTTTTCTCCATGTCTTCAACAGTCATAAGATCAAGTATAGGGCAGCCTATAATTTGAGAATTTTGTAACACAAATCCTGACATTTCGAAGTTATGGTGAGTTTCAAAAATTGGTATTCAAGTCATTTCTCGATTTACTACAAGAACTTTGTACGTTTTTTGTGTTTTGGTAAGTCCTACAGACTCAAGAACTAAAAATTAGGATATTTTCAAACACTGATCAGTTAACTCCGGTCAATTGATGTAGATTATTCATGAATTATGGGCCATAGGCTTATAAAAGCTTTTTTAATATTCGTTATAAGGTTAGCACACAGTACACAGAAGGTCATCAAACTTATCTTGGTATTTAAATATTTAAATTATATTCTTGAATACCTTCTTGTGTCTATTTACGCTGTCTCAATTTGTAATTGATATTGATATTTTGCATTTGTTATAAAGTACTAGAACGTTGTTAATACATCCCATTATAATAAATATTCAGCAAATTTCTTTGCTTAGACTTCTTTAGTACGAAATATCGACTTGAACTATTTGCTAGCTCACCTAATGACCCTCTCTTCAAATAGATACTTTTTGTGATATTGTTTATACAAACTCTTTTGAAGCAAGCGAACACAAAAGTTTTTCGAGGTAAATTATTATAAGCTATTTGGTCTTGCTGCAGATATTTTGCAAGCGTGAAAATTCTGATTATACGGTCATTTATCAAACAAGTAATCCTACTATCGCTATCTCTCAGTTTCAACTTTTTTTATTTTTTATCTATCTTCACCTGCTTGTGAATTTATTCTTTATGACATCATAACGAGAATATGGGTCAGAGATCGAAGACTTATCGATCGAAAGTTAGGGGATCCCCCGAAACAGCGCTCTTACTCCATAGTGACTCCTTGTGTCCCATCAATAATTAATTCTGATTATTAACTCGCTAATTATACGACACAATTCGCCCAAAATCAATAGGCTCCAGGTCCGAGATATGATGAATGCACATGCAAAATCTGGAGCAGATTTAATCCCGCTTTCGTGAGATATCGCGTGCATCTAACAGACAGACAGACAGACAAATTCCTATCAACATACTTACCGATGAAAATCGATAAGTAATGAGTGGAACAAACATAATATAACCTTTTTTTTTCATTCTAGAATCTAAAAACAAGCGATACACTGAAAGCACAGCTCACCTACCCGCATTTCCGACAAATGTGGAGTCTGAAAAAGACACCAAATCTCTTATGACGAAGAAGATCAACAAGATAAACAAAGAGAAAAAGTATAATAAAATATGTGAGTTCAGCATTCTAATTAGTCTATTTTGTAAATTTCGGGAAGCCGATAAAGAAAGTTTATCGGAGACATTTGACAACGCGTTCAATATGCAAGGGCTACTAAACTAAACGATTTATTATTATTAATTACAAGCAAAATGGCCCGGCTTCTTGTCTGTGTCTCAGCTTGGATGTCCCAATACAATTCAACATAGGACCGTTGCAATTTTTTGAAAATACGACAACAAGATGATACACCAAATTGAATCTGAAGAGTTATCTGCTAAAACAATAAACATAATAAGCAACATATTGGCATAAAATCATTTACAGATTGAAATCATACAATATATACAGTATATAGATACCGCATATGTTCTGAGTCTTCAGCGAAGTATATTCCAAAGTAACTTTAATTCAGCTTGTATGACTAAATTGGCAAACCTGCAGTGTTAGCCTACTTATGCTAATTTGCTTATTATACAGTCTCAACCTGCAGCCAAAACTTGTTTTTCATTCGCAATTGAGAACGTTTATGTTGACCTCAAGTTAGATTTTTAATACATACTGTTATTTCTTTCTGCTAACTCACGAATACTACAATCATTGAACACAAAAACACTGATTTACAACAAATACTAAGCCAGACTGAACCAAGTCGTCTGATCAGCGCGCTTCCAATTTAGCAATTATCGAGATTGATTGCAAAACTATGGACATACCACTTTGTTCCGTCAGATACGACCACATTGGCTGCCTAACACGTCAAATATCTTCATAAATAATATATGTCAGCGATTGCTAATTATACGACACAATTCGCCCAAAATCAATAGGCTCCAGGTCCGAGATATGATGAATGCACATGCAAAATCTGGAGCAGATTTAATCCCGCTTTCGTGAGATATCGCGTGCATCTAACAGACAGACAGACAGACAGACAAATTCCTATCAACATACTTACCGATGAAAATCGATAAGTAATGAGTGGAACAAACATAATATAACCTTTTTTTTTATTCTAGAATCTAAAAACAAGCGATACATTGAAAGCACAGCTCACCTACCCGCATTTCCGACAAATGTGGAGTCTGAAAAAGACACCAAATCTCTTATGACGAAGAAGATCAACAAGATAAACAGAGAGAAAAAGTATAATAAAATATGTGAGTTCAGCATTCTAATTAGTCTATTTTGTAAATTTCGGGAAGCCGATAAAGAAAGTTTATCGGTTTATCGGAGACATTTGACAACGCGTTCAATATGCAAGGGCTACTAAACTATACGATTTATTATTATTAATTACAAGCAAAATGGCCCGGCTTCTTGTCTGTGTCTCAGCTTGGATGTCCCATAATACAATTCAACATAGGACCGTTGCAATTTTTTGAAAATACGACAACAAGATGATACACCAAATTGAATCTGAAGAGTTATCTGCTAAAACAATAAACATAATAAGCAACATATTGGCATAAAATCATTTACAGATTGAAATCATACAATATATACAGTATATAGATACCGCATATGTTCTGAGTCTTCAGCGAAGTATATTCCAAAGTAACTTTAATTCAGCTTGTATGACTAAATTGGCAAACCTGCAGTGTTAGCCTACTATGCTAATTTGCTTATTATACAGTCTCAACCTGCAGCCAAAACTTGTTTTTCATTCGCAATTGAGAACGTTTATGTTGACCTCAAGTTAGATTTTTAATACATACTGTTATTTCTTTCTGCTAACTCACGAATACTACAATCATTGAACACAAAAACACTGATTTACAACAAATACTAAGCCAGACTGAACCAAGTCTTCTGATCAGCGCGCTTCCAATTTAGCAATTATCGAGATTGATTGCAAAACTATGGACATACCACTTTGTTCCGTCAGATACGACCACATTGGCTGCCTAACACGTCAAATATCTTCATAAATAATATATGTCAGCGATTGTTAAGCGATGTTCCGCGGAGCACTGGTGTTCCGTGATAGGCATTCAGGTGTTTCTTGGTCTTGATGCCTTTCTATTTGCCAGACCAGTAAATTTCCGTTCAGGTAGATGCAACCATGAGAGTCTCACAAGTAGGCTTGCACGTAATTTACAAATTTACGGAATTACGGAATTATTTCGAATTACGCAAGCGAAGTCACGAATTACGTAAAGTCGTAATTATTGGTCGAGCGCTTTCGCGATTGAAACGAGCTCTCTTCAGAGCAGTCAATTCCGTCGATTGTAAAAAATTAAAGTTTAAGTAAAAGAAGTTAGAATTCCGGTATTCGCAGCCGTTTTTCTCTCTCTTGTTAGGCAGATGGGGAGGGCATAACGCGTCATTTACTAACCTATTATCAACTTATCTAAGATGGCCAATGTACATATTAACCGTAAATAAGGAATAGAATTGTGTCGAGACCGATGGACGCCAACACACCTGGTTTCAACTTCTTCGGGTGAAATGACTGAAGAATGTAAGAGATCAACTTATAAAACATGGTCTATTTGTAAATGTCGTGATAATTAATGTCGCGCTTATCAAACAGCAAGAGACGGAAGAGAAATTGCGTAATGAACCAACGCAACTTAGTCCTTTCGGCATCGGTAAAGCGATTGAGACGGCAGAGAAACAACATTACGACGGGATTTCCCGTGTTTATTCTGCGCGAAATCCATTTTCTATTACAAAATCTTGATGTTCTGTTACCGGTTTTATCGTTATATATCTGTCCGGACTTGGCATTGCTCAATATGTTTTTCACAATGCCTCGCAAATCGCAATATGTCGGCCAAATATGATTACCTGTCTTTACCAAATGCGGCAACTTATTTTGATTTATCGTCGACCTGAATACCACCGGCACTCGACCAAACTTGTGTCAATCTTGGCAAATAGGATTGTCGACTTGAGTTAGAAAAATAAATTAATTTTTTCATGAGTGCAAAATAAATGTCACAAAATGCATTGTTTTGCGATATAACTTTGTATTTTCGGAGAAGGCATGTCATATAAGTACGGTATTTTAAATAATGCGCAAATAATTAATATTTGATCTAAATTTATCGTAAATAATGTTATAACATTTAGGCCGCGAAATGATTTAATGTAAAATGAAGCATGGAATTCGGAATATCGTCAATAAGTCGGCATCAATAATTATTATAAAATGCTAACTAAGTAGTAAAGTCGGATATTGTAAAAAACGGTGAAATAACAAGTCTTCGTCGCGAGGCAAGCGAAAGTATAATCAAACGAGAGAATACGCTTGTAGTTGATTAATAAATTAGCAACCCGGAATTTTTATTCAATACGAAAGTCATATTAATACGTCAATACGATTTTAAAAAAGTGAACTATCGTTTCTTAAATATATTACCAGTGTTGGTAATGATAAAATTGATCGCATAAAATTTGGTGATAAAGTTGATAAAGGAAAATCAAAGCTAATACAAAAGATAGAAATCAGAATAAAATTATTTTGAATTCACTCCTTGATATTTGTCTTTAACATCTGTCTCCGGCGTGTGGTACTGCCGGGAATATGAAAACCAAACTTCGATGTCCCATTCGGAATAGAAGTGGATTAAATTGGTTGGTATGCTAGGTTTAAATGTGTGAAAAAAATATCGCAATTACGGGGTCATTACGTAATCGATTTGGCCGTAATTACGGAATTGATTTTTGTCAATTACGTGCAAGCCTACTCACAAGAATACCTTCCTTCTTGCGCTTCTCCAAGATTTGCTAGATACGCCCACATTGTCTGCGTGAAAACGTCAAACGTCATCGCAAATAACATATTATGTCAGTGATTATCAACCGATATTTCGCGTAACACTGATGTTCCGCGCAATGCGTTCGTATATTTCGTGGAGGTAACGCTTTCCTATTTACATGACCGTTAATTGCCGTTAAAGCATATATGTAGTCATGAGAGGCCCACCAGGGTACTTTCGTTTTGCGCAATATATAAAAGATATCTCCGTGTTTTCCACTAAAAATTTTTTTGAATCGTCTTAGCGATTACGTACTGACCGGCAGTGACCGTTTTGATGTAATGTACCATAACTAAAATAAGTCCGTGGGCATCACAAAGTTGCGTGCAATACGAGAGGATGCTTTCCCTGTATTTGCATTGCGGGTCCGCGTTAATATCCGTTCATTACCGGTGCTCCGTCAGCGCCTATGGCAACCGCCGGGGTTTCGGCGATGGAATTTTGACAATGAAATTTGACTTTGAAAAAATATATTTGAATGGTTAATAAAATCGACTAATCTTCACTCTCATTTATCATCGTTTTTAATCAACTGAATTTGCTATACTATTGGTTCTGTATGGCGACATAATGAACAGAACGGAACGAATAAATTTTGTTATTTTCATTCAAGATAACAAGCAATATCCAAACTAGCGACCACTCGTTTACCGCATCACGTCACAAGTGTGAAGTCCAATAACCTAAATTCCTACAAGGAGGAGAAGGAGGCCAGCAAGATATACACTATGTAGAGAACAAACTTACAAGAAAAGATGTGAGTTTAGATTTTTTATTCAGACCGTAACTTCGTGTACGCTGATGAGGGAAAAATTTAATGCTTCCACACAACGATAGTAAAGTTTCGTTTGTTTTAGAATCACTCAATACTTGATCACAAGGTCCTATCTGTAGGTTAGTATATATATCTTTCAAGTACAATATCTTAGATATGTTTTGTTTCAGACTATTTTGAAATTAGGAATTTTCATTCGTATTTTATTGCAAATTGTCACCATTGATTTTCTTTCTCATATATTTATATCATGTTACGACTTAGCGACGAACTTATGTACGAAGTTATGAATTCGTTTAAACTAGTGCATATTTGAATTATTGTGATTTATTCCAAACACATTACGGTTATATGATAGTATATACTCAATCGCGTTACTGTGCGAAAATAATTTAATCCTGGGAAGTTGTTTTTGTTCGAACCAAAGGCTACGCGGCCAGCCTACATTAAACTCTAACAAAAACAGTAGTCGAGGCTTCTATCGCAAACTTGAAAATATATTTCCCTCCCAAAACCTATCCGTTCCTCAACGTACTTCGAGTTTGTAGACAGCAAATAATGTGCCAAGCCTATAACAAAATAGAAAATAAGGAATAGATTTGATAAAAAAAAAATGTTTGCCAAAAATGATAAGAAAACTCAATAAATAATATTTCAGATCACCGCTAACCCAGTATAAGTATATTATGAACATCGTAGAACAACTTTATTAAGATAAGAATTCAATATAGCATTTTATTATATCTCATTATATCTTATTATTTTGTTAAACTTATCTTGGTAAATAAATATGATTTGGTTTTTAATTGCATCAGTTTCTATGCCTCACAGAGATTAGATTATATTCTTGAATTATCTTTTTGTGTCAATTTACGTTGTTTCAATTTTTAATTGATATCGAACTGTGGAGTTTTGCATTTCCAATAAAGTATTAAAATGTCTTTAATGCATCCTATTATCTTAAATATTCAGCAAATGTCTTCAATTAGACTTCTGTGGTAAGGATGATCGACTTGAACAACTTGTTAGATCACCTAATGGCACCTTCTTCAAATAGATACTTTTTGTTATATTCTTTATACAAACTCGCCACAAGCTGGCGAACATTGAGATTTTCGTGGTAAATTATCACTAGCTATTTGGTCTTGCTGCAGATATTTTGCGAGCGTGAAAATTTCCGATTCTACAGGCACATATATAACGCGAGTAATCGTACCATCGATATCTCTCTGCTTAGATTATTTTTAATTCTTCATCTTCTTGTGAATATATGCTTTATGACATCATAATGAGTGAGACAAAACATAATATAACATGTGTTCTTTTTATTCCAGAATCTAGAAAACAAGCGATACACTGAAAGGACAGCTCCATCTACCCTATTTTTCGACGAATGTGGAGTCTGAACAAGATATAAAACTCTTATGATAGAGAAGATCAACAATATAAACAGAGAGGAAAAGGATAATAAAATATGTGAGTTCAGCTTTCTAATTAGTCTTCTTTGAACCTTTCGGGAAGCTGATAAAGAAAGCTTTTTATCCGGTTTATCGGAGACTTTTGACAACCCGCCTAATATGCAAGGAATGATAAACTAAACGATTTATTATTGTTAATCACAAACAAAATGACCCGGCTTCTTGTCTGTGCCTCAGCTTGATGTGACATAGAATTCGCCTTAGAACTGGTTCATTGGGAAGGTTATCTGATAAAACAATAAACATAATCAGCACATAACATATTGGCATAGAAGTATATACAGGTTGAAATCATACATAATATAAGTATATACATACCGTATGTTCTGATTCTTCACGCAATACAGTCATGCAAAGTATACTCCAAAGTAACTTTAATTCAGCTTGTATGACTAAAGTAGCAAATCTGCAGTGTTAGCCTACTATGCTAATTTGCTTATCATACAGTCCCAACCTGCAGTCGAGAATTGTGTTTTATTCGCAATTTAGAATAAGTTATAACATTATACATACATATTGTATACTTTCCTCTCACTCAAGAATACTACAACCAATAATGAACACCAAAACACTGACTTACACCAAATACTAAGCCAGACTGAACCAAATAGTCTGATCCGCGCGCTTTCAATTTTGCAATTATCAAGATTGATTGCTAAACTATCAAAATACCACTTTGTTCCGTCAGATACGCCCACATTGGCTGCGTAATACGTCAAACGTCTTCATCGATAACATACCTCAGCCATTATCAAGCGATGTTCCGCGGAACACTGGTGTTTCGCGAGGGGCATTCAGGTGTTTCTTGGTCCTGGCACCTTTCTATTTGCAAGACCGTTAATTCCTGCCTGTTTTGAGAAACAATTGAAACGAGGTTCTGCCGCTGTCTATTTTCGCTTTTAATTAAAGTCACAGCAGAGTGCCCATGTCACTGTGCACAGAGCCATGGAGATGCAAATGACAAGATAATTTTTGATGGATTTTGCACCGATGATGAAATTGAGTTATAGAGATATATGATTGTATAGAGTTATGATTGAGTTATAAGCAGATAGCCAAAACTCGTCCAAACTTGTTTTTCTGTTAGCCTAAATTACTGCGCACGTCAACATGGTGGAAGTTGGACAGCTTGTTTACAAATACATTATGACATAACAGTGCAATTACGACGTGACAATCGCCCTTATTCAATCATATGCAAATGCAGTAATATTACCAGTCTAATACTCAAGTTTTACAGGATTGCCCGTTGTATGCATGCTTTGGTGTATAACCAATAGCTCTTTTTCTAAAATTTGAAAAAGATCCGCGGCAGAACTGATAATATCTTGCGCCACACTAGTGTGCCCCGGCATACAGTTTGAGAAACGCTGCTGTATTTGCACCGCAGGTGCGCGATAATTTCCGCTCATCACGGATGCTCAGTCAGCGCCTATGGCAATCGCCGTGGTTTCGACGATGGATGCAATAGCTGCAATTGTAGATGCATCCCCACTCTCCTTGAGGCGCACGAGCTCGTTGAAATGTTCCAGCGACTTCCCATCATGATCCACCGTCCGAAGACAAATCGCCCAGCATTGACTAGGATTTGTCGATCGTGATCGATTGCAACCTGACACTGGACGCAAATTCCAATCTGTTCCTGAACTTCTTCAGCCATAGCTCAGACTCTTTCCTTGCGGGATTTTTCAGCATTATCGGACTCTTCGATCTCATCATGGCCCCAGACCTATACGCCATTGTATGCGTACAAAATAATCGGTGAAATTTTAGAAGCATTTTTGAATATTCTCTGTTTAGGGAGACAACGGAAAATTGTTCAACATGTTTCATACGCCTTTAACTTCCACTTCCTATAGTCTCCATAGTTTTATCTAGAGGTAGCCAACAGCATATGATCTGCACTGCTATCGTGCTTCCCCAGTCCACGGTTAGTTTCCACAGGCTTCGATCACGAAAACAATCCGCCAAATGCAAATGCAGACTCCGATTTTCCCGTAGAAGTACTGAAATTTTTGTAAGGGTAGAATATACTATCTGCGAGTACAATTATATTCCCTTTCTCTCTGTTTAGTTTTTTTTATATTTTGTATATCAAACTGCAACTGCTAATATAACGGCATTGGAGTGAAATAAAACATATAATCTGTGTTTTATTCCATTCCAAATACCTAGCGATACACACGAAAGAGCCACCGTTTAGCTAGATTCTCGGATACGTATATGAAGTCGAAGAAAGCTGTACCATTTTTTAAGTATGAGGCTTGGCTCCGTTTTAGCCTGACTATATTTTCCCAATTTTTGACTTTACAAGATGAATGCTTCGTAACTGACTTTTTGTCCTGCCATTAATGCTTCTTTGGTTAGTGGTGTTGTATGACAGCTGACAGAATGTATGTCGTATGTTGCTATGGCGCGCGGGCCGTAATTTGCCATGTGAGATCTAGATTTTAGATTCCAAATTTTACTAGATTGTGAACAAAATATCTAGATCTAGCTACAATACACCTCCAGCGACAGCACCAATGTAGGGTAGTAAGCTGTGAATATTGGACTTTGAAAAAATATATTTGAATGGTTAGTAAAATCGACTAACTTCCCTCTCATTTATTATCGTTTTCAATCACCTGAATTCGCTACACTATCGGTTCTGTATGACGACATAATGAACAAGTCGGAACGAATAAATTTTATTTTCATTCAAGATAAACAGCAATATCCAAACTAGCGACCGCTCGTCGCCGAATATCCAAGAAGATATTACACTACAGAGAACAAACTTACAATAAAAGATGTGAGTTTAGCTTTTTTATTTAGGCCGTAACTCCCTGTACGCTGATAAGGGAGAAATTTATTGCTTTCACACAACGATAGTAATGTTTCGTTTGTTTTAGAATCACTCAATACTTGAATACAAACTCATATCTGCAGGTTAGCATATATATCCTTCAAGTGCAATATCTTAGATATGTTTTATTTCAGACTATTTTGAAATCAGGAATTTTTATTCGTATTTATTGCAAATCTTGTCACCATTGATTTCCTTTATTATATATTATGTTACGACTTAGCGACGAACTTATGTACGGAGGAATTATTTCGTTTAAACGAGTGCATATTTGAATTATTTTGATTGATTCCAAACACATTACGGTTACATGGTAGTATCCACTCAATCGCGTTACTGTGCGAAAATAATTTAATCCTGGGAAGTTGTTTTTGTTCGAACCAAAGGCTACGAGGCCAGCCTACATTAATTAAACGCTAACAAAAACAGTAGTCGAGGCTTCTATCGCAAACTTGAAAATATATTTCTCTCCCAAAACCTATCCGTTACTCAACGTACTTCGAGTTTGTAGACAGCAAATAATGTGCCAAGCTTATAAGAAAATAGAAAAAAAAATGAACAGATTTAATAAGATTTTTTTTTCCAAAAATGATAAGAAAACATATTCTTTATTATTTCAGATCACGACTAACCCAATATAAGTATACTATGAACATCGTAGAACAATTGTATTAAGATAAGAATTCAATATAGCATTATATTATATAAAAGTTAGATACATTACAAAAAATATATTTGACAATGGCTAAATGCTATAGCCATTCATAGAAATCCTATTTGAGCTGGGCCATTCCACTACCCAATACGAAATTATTCTTACCAACTCACAGCAAATGTATGATAAAGTTTCATATTGGATTACGTTTCTGGATTAAAATCAAAATTATTCCAGGTCTTAGTGATAGACTATTGCACCTGGAACAACATCACACTATTAGTCCAACGTATTTTGTTTTCATTCAATTTCACTAAAATGATTAACAGTATTAGGGAACGAGTGGCGTTAGTCAGATTCATAGAATCCATGTCGAAGAAAGCAGTCAAATCATCAGAGTCAGTGACTGTTGTTGCCTAATGTAATGGCTGATCAACTCAATCGCAAATCAGTGGTTGTAGACCTTTGAAAACACGTCCACGGAATAAGTCATGTCCCAAATCAAAACGATTTATTCCCAGAATTTCGTACCATGAGTTTCTGTCCCAATAGCATTAAAATTAGAATCGGTATAATTTCTTGATAAACAGTCAACACGATGATACTTGAATAGGAATCGAGAGGGTTATCTCCTGAAACAATAAACTTAATCATTTATATATCCTTTTTCATTTATATATTTCCGTTCAATCATTTTTAAGTACACATTACGGTACTTCGGTTCTGATTTTCACAATATCTTCGATAGTCATAGGATCAAGTATAGGGCAGCCTATAATTTGAGAATTTTGTAACACAAATCATGTCATTTCGAAGTTATGGTGAGTTTCAAAATTTGGTATTCAAGTCACTTCTCGATTTACTACAAGAACTTTGTACGCTCTTCGTGTTTTGGTAAGTCCTACAGACTCAAGAACTAAAAATTAGGATATTTTCAAACACTGATCAGTTAACTCCCGCCAATTGATGTAGATTATTCATGAATTATGGGCTATAGGCTTATAAAAGCTTTTTTAATATTCGTTATAAAGTTAGCACACAGTACACAGAAGGTCATCAAACTTATCTTGTTATTTAAATATTTAAATTATATTCTTGAATACCTTCTTGTGTCAATTTACGCTGTCTCAATTTATAATTGATATTTTGCATTTGTTATAAAGTACTAGAACGTTGTTAATACATCCCATTATAATAAATATTCAGCAAATATCTTTGCTTAGACTTCTTTTGTACGAATTATCGACTTGAACTATTTGCTAGCTTCTCTTGAAGAAAGCGAACACAAAAGTTTTTCGAGGTAAATTATCATAAGCTATTTGGTCTTGCTGCAGATATTTTGCGAGCGTGAAAATTCTGATTATGCGGTCATTTATCAAACGAGTAATCCTACTATCGCTATCTCTCTGTTTCAATTTTTTTTAATTTTTTATCTATCTTCACCTGTTTGTGAATTTATTCTTTATGACATCATAACGAGAATATCGGTCAGAGACCGAAGAGTTATCGATCGAAAGTTAGGGGATCCCCCAAAGCAGCGCTCTTACTCCATAGTGACACCTTGTGTCCCATCACTAATTAATTCTGATTAATAACTCGCTAATTATACGACATAATTCGCCCAAAATCAATAGGCTTCTGGTCCGAGATATGATGAATGCACATGCAAAATCTGGAGCAGATTTATTCTCGCTTTCGTGAGATATCGCGTGAATCTAACAGACAGACAAATACCTATCAACATACTTACCGATTAAAATCGATAAGTAATAAGTGGAACAAACATAATATAACCTTTTTTTTATTCTAGAATCTAAAAACAAGTGATACACTGAAAGCACAGCTCACCTACCCGCATTTCTGACAAATGTGGAGTCTGAAAAAGACACCAAATCTCTTATAATGAAGAAGATCAACAAGATAAACAGAGAGAAAAAGTATAATAAAAGATGTGAGTTCAGCATTCTAATTAGTCTATTTAGTAACTTTCGGGAAGCCGATAAAGAAAGTTTTTTATCGGTTTATCGGAGACATTTGACAACGCGTTCAATATGCAAGGGCTACTAAACTAAACATTTTTTTATTATTAATTACAAGCAAAATGGCCCGGCTTCTTGTCTGTGTCTCAGCTCGGATGTCCCAATACAATTCAACATAGAACCATTGCAATTTTTTGAAAATAGGACAACAAGATGATACACCAAATTGAATCTGGAGAGTTATCTGCTAAAACAATAAACATAATAAGCAACATATTGGCATAAAATCATATACAGATTAGAATCATACAATGTATAAAGTATATAGATACCGTATATGTTCTGAGTCTTCACGCACTACAATTAGCGAAGTATACTCCAAAGTAACTTTAATTCAGCTTGTATGACTGAATTAGCAAACCTGCAGTGTTAGCCTACTATGCTAATTTGCTTATTATACAGTCTCAACCTGCAGCCAAAACTTGTTGTTCATTCGCAATTAAGAACGTTTAGGTTGACCTCAAGTTATATTTTTAATACATACTGTTATTTCTTTCTGCTAACTCACGAATACTACGATCATTGGACACAAAAACACTGATTTACAACAAATACTAAGCCAGACTGAACCAAGTCGTCTGATCAGCGCGCTTCCAATTTAGCAATTATCGAGATTGATTGCAAAACTATGGACATACCACTTTGTTCCGTCAGATACGACCACATTGGCTGCCTAACACGTCAAATATCTTCATAAATAATATATGTCAGCGATTGTTAAGCGATGTTCCGCGGAGCACTGGTGTTCCGTGATGGGCATTCATGTGTTTCTTGGTCTTGATGCCTTTCTATTTGCCAGACCAGTAACTTTCCGTTCAGGTAGATGCAACCATGAGAGTCTCACAAGAATACTTTCCTTCTTGCGCTTCTCCAAGATTCGCTAGATACGCCCACATTGTCTGCGTGAAAACGTCAAGCTTATAACAAAATAGAAAATAATGAATAGATTTGATAAAAAAAAAATGTTTGCCAAAAATGATAAGAAAACTCAATAAATAATATTTCAGATCACCGCTAACCCAATATAAGTATATTATGAACATCGTAGAACAACTTTATTAAGATAAGGATTCAATATAGCATTTTATTATATAAAAGTTCAAAAGATTTCTAAAAAAACATTTGACAATTCATAGAAATCCTATTTAGCTGGGCCATTCCACTACCCAATACGAAGTTATTCTCGCCAACTCACAGTAAATGTACGGTAAACTTTCGTATTGGATTGCGTTTCTACATTAAAATCAATATCATTCCAGGCAACCTTGCAAGGTCTCAGTGATAGACTATTGCACCTCGAACAACATCCCAGTATTATTAGTCAAAGGTATTTTTTTTAAATTCAATTCCATTAAAAATGCGTCACTAAGCAGGGATAACAGTATTATTGAACGAGTGGCGTTAGTCAGATTCAGAGAATCCATGTCGAAGAGAGCAGTCAAATCATCAGAGTCAGTCAGTGACTGTTGCTGCCTAATGTAATGACTGATCAACTCAAACCCAAATCAGTGGTTGTAGACCTTAGAAAACAAGCCCAAGAAATAAATTATGTGCCAAACCTAAACGATTTATTCCCATAATCTCGTACCTTGAGATTCTGTCCCAATGGCATTAAAATTAGAATCGGTGTAATTTGTTGATAAACAGTCAACAAGATGATACTTGAATAGGAATCGGGAGAGTTATCTCCTGAAACTATAAACTTAATCATTTATATATCATTTTTCATTTACATATTTCCATTCAATCATATTTAAGTACACATCACGAAACTGCGGTTCTGTTTTTTCCCAATGTCTTCAACAGTCATAGGATCAAGTATAGGGCAACCTATAATTTAATAAGTTTGTAACACAAATCATGTCATTTCGAAGTTATGGTGACTTTCAATAAGGGTATCACACAGTACACAGAAGGTTAAATTTATCTTGGTAAATAAATATGATTTGCTTTCATATTGCATCAGTTTCTATGCCTCACAGAGATTATATTATATTCTTGAATTATCTTTTTGTGTCAATTTACGTTGTCTCAATTTTTAATTGATATTGAACTGTGGAGTTTTGCATTTCCAATAAAGTATTAGAATGTCCTTAATGCATTCTATTATCTTAAATATTCAGCAAATGTCTTCAATTAGACTTCTGTGGTAAGGATGATCGACTTGAACAACTTGTTAGATCACCTAATGGCCCCTTCTTCAAATAGAAACTCGCCACAAGCTGGCGAACATTGAGATTTTCGTGGTAAATTATCACTAGCTATTTGGTCTTGCTGCAGATATTTTGCGAGCGTGAAAATTTCCGATTCTGCAGGCACATATATAACGCGAGTAATCGTACCATCGATATCTCTCTGCTTAGATTATTTTTAATTCTTCATCTTCTTGTGAATATATGCTTTATGACATCATAATGAGTGAGACAAAACATAATATAACATGTGTTCTTTTTATTCTAGAATCTAGAAAACAAGCGATACACTGAAAGGACAGCTCCATCTACCCTATTTCGACGAATGTGGAGTCTGAACAAGATATAAAACTCTTATGATAGAGAAGATCAACAAGATAAACAGAGAGGAAAAGGATAATAAAACATCTGAGTTCAGCTTTCTAATAAGTCTTCTTTGAACCTTTCGGGAAGCTGATAAAGAAAGCTTTTCATCCGTTTCATCGGTTTATCGGAGACTTTTGACAACCCGCCTAATATGCAAGGAATAATAAACTAAACGATTTATTATTGTTAATCACAAACAAAAAGACCCGGCTTCTTGTCTGTGCCTCAGCTTGATATGACATAGAATTCGCCTTAGAACTGGTTCATTGGGAAGGTTATCTGCTAAAACAATAAAAATAATCAGCACATAACATATTGACATAAAAGTATATACAGATTGAAATCATACATAATATAAGTATATGCATACCGTATGTTCTGATTCTTCACGCAATACAGCCATGCGAAGTATACTCCAAAGTAACTTTAATTCAGCTTGTATGACTAAAGTAGCAAATCTGCAGTGTTAGCCCACTATGCTAATTTGCTTATTATACAGTCCCAACCTGCAGTCGAGAATTGTGTTTTATTCGCAATTGAGAATAAGTTATAACTTTTATACATACATATTGTATACTTCACTCTCACTCAAGAATACTACAACCAATAATGAACACCAAAACACCGACTTCCACCAAATACTAAGCCAGACTGAACCAAATAGTCTGATCCGCGCGCTTTCAATTTTGCAATTATCGAGATTGATTGCTAAACTATCAAAATACCACTTTGTTCCGTCAGATACGCCCACATTGGCTGCGTAATACGTCAAACGTCTTCATCGATAACATACCTCAGCCATTGTCAAGCGATGTTCCGCGGAACACTGGTGTTTCGTAAGGGGCATTCAGGTGTTTCTTGGTCCTGGCACTTTTCTATTTGCAAGACCGTTAATTCCTGCCTGTTTTGAGAAACAATTGAAACGAGGTTCTGCCGCTGTCTATTTTTGCTTTTAATTAAAGTCACAGCAGAGTGCCCATGTCACTGTGCACAGAGCCATGGAGATGCAAATGACAAGATAATTTTTGATGGATTTTGCACCGATGATGGAATTGAGTTATAGAGAATAGAGATATATGATTGTATGTAGTTATGATTGAGTTATAAGCAGATAGCCAAAACTCGTCCAAACTTGATTTTCTGTTAGCCTAACTTATTGCGCACGTCAACATGGTGGAAGTTGGACAACTTGTTTACAAATACATTATGACAAAACAGTGCAATTACGACGTGACAATCGCCCTTATTCAATAGTATGCAAATGCAGTAATATTACCTGTCTAATACTCAAGTTTTACAGGATTGCCCGTTGTATGCATGCCTTGGTGTATAACCAATAGCTCTTTTTCTAAAATTTGAAAAAGATCCGCGGCAGAACTGTTAATATCTTGCGCCACACTAGTGTGCCCCGGCATACAGTTTGAGAAACGCTGCTGTATTTGCACCGCAGGTGCGCGATAATTTCCGCTCATCACGGATGCGCCTATGGCAATCGCCGTGGTTTCGACGATGGATGCAATAGCTGCAATTGTAGATGCATCCCCACCCTCCTTGAGGCGCACGAGCTCGTTGAAATGTTCCAGCGACTTCCCATCATGATCCACCGTCCGAAGACAAATCGCCCAGCATTGACTAGGATTTGTCGATCGTGATCATTTGCAACCTGACACTGGACGCAAATTCCAATCTGTTCCTGAACTTCTTCAGCCATAGCTCAGACTCTTTCCTTGCGGGATTTTTCAGCATTATCGGACTCTTCGATCTCATCATGACCCCTGACCTATATGCCATTGTATGCGTACAAAATAATCGGTGAAATTTTAGAAGCATTTTTGAATATTCTCTGTTTAGGGAGACAACGGAAAATTGTTCAGCATGTTTTACACGCCTTTAACTTCCATTTCCAATAGTCTCCATAGTTTAATCTAGAGGTAGCCAACAGCATATGATCTGCACTGCTATCGTGCTTCTCCAGTCCACGGTTAGTTTCCACAGGCTTTGATCACGAAGACAATCCGCCAAATGCAAATGCAGACTCCGATTTTTCCGTAGAAGTACTGACATTTTGGTAAGGGTAGAATATACTATCTGCGAGTACAATTATATTCCCTTTCTCTCTGTTTAGTTTTTTAAATTTTATATATCCAACTGCAACTGCTAATATATTGGCATTGGAGTGAAATAAAACATATAATCTGTGTTTTATTCCATTCCAAATATCTAGCGATACACACGAAAGAGCCACCGTTTAGCTAGATTCTCGGATACGTATATGAAGTCGAAGAAAGCTGTACCATTTTTAAGTATGAGGCTTGGCTCCGTTTTAGCCTGACTATATAATCTATTCACGTATTTTCCCAATTTTTGACTTTACAAGATGAATGCTTCGTAACTCACTTTTTGTCCTGCCAATAATGCTTCTTTGGTTAGTGGTGTTGTATGACAACTGACAGAATGTATGTCGTATGCTGCTATGGCGCGCGGGCCGTAATTTGCCATGTGAGATCTAGATTTTAGATTCCAAATTTTACTAGATTGTGAACAAAATATCTAGATCTAGCTATAATACACCTCCAGCGACAGCCCCAATTTAGGGTAGTAAGCTGTGAATATTAGACTTTGAAAAAATATATTTGAATGGTTAGTAAAATCGACTAATGCTCCCTCTCATATGTTATCGTTTTCAATCACCTGAATTCGTTACACTATCGGTTCCGTATGACGACATAATGAACAAGTCGGAACGAATAAATTTTATTTTCATTCAAGATAAACAGCGATATCCAAACTAGCGACCGCTCGTCGCTGAATATCCAAGAAGATATTACACTACAGAGAACAAACTTACAATAAAAGATGTGAGTTGAGCTTTTTTATTTAGGCCGTAACTTCCTGTACGCTGATAAGGGAAAAATTTATTGCTTTCACACAACGATAGTAATGTTTCGTTTGTTTTAGAATCACTCAATACTTGAATACAAACTCATGTCTGCAGGTTAGCATATATATCCTTCAAGTGCAATATCTTGGATATGTTTTATTTCAGACTATTTTGAAATCAGGAATTTTTATTCGTATTTATTGCAAATCTTGTCACCATTGATTTCCTTTATTATGTTACGACTTAGTGACAAACTTATGTACGAAGTTATTATTCCGTTTAAACTAGTGCATATTTGAATTATTTTGATTGATTCCAAACACATTACGGTTATATGGTAGTATCCACTCAATCGCGCTACTGTGCAGAGATAATTTAATCCTGGGAAGTTGTTTTTGTTCGAACCAAAGGCTACGAGGCCAGCCTACTTAAACGCTAACAAAAACAGTAGTCGAGGCTTCTATCGCAAACTTGAAAATATATTTCTCTCCCAAAACCTATGCGTTACTCAACGTACTTCGAGTTTGTAGACAGCAAATATTGTGTCAAGCTTATAACAAATAAGAAAAATAAAATGAACAGATTTAATACGTTTTTTTTCCAAAAATGATAAGAAAACATATTATTTATTATTTCAGATCACCGCTAACCCAATATAAGTATATTATGAACATCGTATAACAACTTTATTAAGATAAGAATTCAATATAGCATTTTATTATATAAAAGTTCAAAAGATTTCATTAAACCTTAGTCATTTAAAACCCATCCTACGCGCAAAAATAAAAGTGATGTAAAAAAATTTTTTTTAACATTAGATCTTATGGGAAATGTGATCACCAGAGCAGAAATTTGCCTTTTTTGGGATTTTCTAGATATGTTTCATCGTATACGTGTGTAGTTTTGAGGATAGAATATTTTTTACCTTATTTTTGATATTTTTATCATGATAAACATGGTCAAGATATTTGATAATCGTTCATTAAAATTTTAATGATCGCGGCGTTTCCGATGATGTCATTCTCACTAGACCATGAGATTCTGCCAACGCGCCGTGCTCTGTGGAAACTGCTTGTGATAACAGAATACTGGAATACCGGTACCGGGACCACAACTGGCGTTAAACGAAAGACCTATTTTGGTTTTTATTGGATGTTATATATTTCATGAATTCCATGCAACTATGTACATTTCTGGTACAGTTTTCAAAATTCAATGGCCTAACTGAGTTCATATGTTGTGTCTTGTTGACACCATGTACCTATCCCAAAATTGGTGATGACCAGGGCTGGATTTAGACCAGGGGTCACCAAACTACGGCCCGCGGGCCGGATCCGGCCCTGCGGCGTCACTTCATTCGGCCCGCAATAACACGCAAAAATTGCTAAATATTTTTCCAAGGGAGATTTTCCCGAGCATCGTCTTCCTTGTTTAATTCGTAACATTGGCCAATCAGCAAGATGCAAAAACGTGACGTAATAATAAGTCTTTTCGCTTTCGCTCAGACACTTTTTTCACCCTGATAGATTTTCAGTCGTGGTTGTAAACAATATTTCGTTTTTGCAACTTTAAATGCTATTCGTTAGTTTTTGGTTGTGTTTCGGAAATTTAAGTATGAATCAAATAAGTCAATCATCATTTGCGTCCTTAGCAGTTTTAGTTTTAATAGTAGTAAAGAAAAATTAGTCTAGGAATAGCTGTGACATAATAGGCATAATAATTCTCTACCGGTACGCAACGTTTTCTGAGAAAAATGCACTTGTACACTCGTAGCGCGTGCTTTCGACGAAACTCTTTACGTTTCTTGTGCTAAAATAAACGTCGAATGTGCATTTTGCGCTAACAGTACTGTAATTCCTCGCGTACTGCTCCAATTTCACAAGTCACACTAACTCCGATATAAATAAAAACTGCGTTAGTGGATAGATCTGAGTGAAAATAGAAAACAATACCAAGTTTATAAAAAACGGTCAAGAAATAACGGAGATATCGGAAATTTAGTACCACCCCGACAGGCCAATTTTTTCCATAAGGATTGTATTACTTTTTGATAAGAATTGTAATAAATATGAAAAAAGAACACATATCAATCACTAATATTTCGACGTGCGTCACATCTATGGAATATTGAGACTATTTCAGGATTGTATTCTGGCAACAGTCATTGACACCGCCGAAACATCGTCACAAATAAACGCTGGAGTTGTGCATGATAGTTTGACAGTGGTTCATTGTGGGTAATATTTAACGATGTTCTGATTGTGCAAACTTCATAAAAATTGATAAGTATCAAATTAGGAAAGAAATACACACGTACATATAAATTTTATTGGTGTCCATAGACAATATCATTAATTTGCACTACGTATAACTGGAGCGTAATTTTTAAAAGCGTCGAATGTTGGGAAATTTATGCGCTAATGAAAAAAATCAAATACCAGATAATAGTTGTTTATTTTATCTAAATTATGTCAAAATTTCATGGAATTCTAAGCTACAGCAAGCAGTCCGTAGTCGTTTTTATGAGCGGTTTTCTAACACTGCATAATGGTACTTAGCAGACGTGATGCGTACATTTTTTGGCGCGAAAAAGCGGATTTTGAAAATCCCTAATTCACGACAGAAACGTTTTGATAACAGCTAAACTCAAGATAGTTGTTTAGATATTGAAATCTTTCATATTTGTTTTCCTAGGATGTTCCTGATCTATATTCTGCGATATAAATAAATTTAAATCAAGTCTTCGGAAATGTAGAAGATATATTGTTGAATTGATTTCCCAACTTTCGTGAATTTATTGTATCGCATTGACAAAAATATTCACCCGGCCCGTTTCAACACAGTTTGAGTCATACCCGGCCCGCGGTCAAAAAAGTTTGGTTATCCCTGATTTAGACCATGAGAGGCCTCTTCATATTTTTGATCTCAGACTTTCTCTCTAAACAACAATACATGTCATTGCTTAAAATTTAAAAATATGAGTGCATTAAATTTTTCATTCTCCTCATTCATGGGTGTGAATTTTTAATTGAAAGAATGATAATTTACTTGAGGCAGTTTTGCTTTCAATTTCTTTGATCAAACAACCGCTACAGCCATACTTTAACATAGAAACTTCCAGCAGAATGCGCATAATAATAATTTCCCTTATTATGATGCTGTGGTTGAAACCAGTTGTGTACAGAATTTTCCACTCTGAAAAGCTTGATAGATATATATACGTTTCGTAGGGTTTAAATATGTCAAGTTTTCAAAAGAAATACAAACTTCGAAACCGAATTTCGAGGCTCTAGGTTTCAGCCTGCCTAGCCTATTGGTAAATCCAGCCCTGGTGATGGTCCCTACAGAAAATTTCTGGCCCTAATCACTCAGCAGATTGAAATAAATGGTTTTCAGCATTTATTAGCAAAGATAGATATATATTTATTTAAACATATAGTTCAACTTAAAGCTTGTATAATGATATTATAAATATATGTCCCATTATTACTGCATTGTGAAAAGGCTTTCCCACTATCAAGTCTATAAGGTTTTAGCGTCTTCCAATGTCTCAGATGGAAACTTCAGTCTTCATTTCGCAAATTCTTTTCATTAATGCCATTAGCATTTGAAGCTTGACTGATTCCAATGTACCTTTTCCATTGTTGTTTAATGTGATAGCCTAAACGTGACTTCAAATTTTTTTCTCACTTCAATCATCACATGTTTGAATACCCGAGCTGACTTCTACTGATTTGTTATTAAATTATAATTTTTTTTATAAATTAACTGTCGTACTTGCTAAGTGTCCACTAAGTGAAAATCTACAAAAAAAGCAGTGGTTTAATAATGGACTACATGTTTAACCGAATCCAAAAATATTCCGTAACTTAGTCAACCCTTCCTCCAAAGAGTTTTTGTTAAATTATTCAAACATCTTAATTAACTGTTAATCTTGATAGCGAGCTGGGGCGAGCTGACTGTGATGGTCGTATTGCTCCCCAGTCTAGACCGAATAACTGTGTGTTTTGTATATAATTTTTATTGATTCAATGCTTGTATTCTGGTTGATGAAATAAATCTCTCTATCGTATTCAGTCATGTTTTTTAACCTAGTTAGGAGACCGGTATTGTACCATTATAGGTTGGAGATATTCATCTTTTTTGTATACCGGTACCGTACAACTTATCCTGCCTATTGGGAGGCTGGCCAACATTTTTGTTCGTAGGCCTATTTCAGTATTTACTAAATAATTTAGTTTTCACCTCTTGCAACCTTGGTACGGCACCGGTAGTTTAAATAACACGCCAGCATGCATTCAGTAAATGATTGCTAGCGGTACAGGTATAAACCAGTAAAAAAACGTGATAGAAATGGTATGGGTTATAGATTGTCAATGTTAAACGCTTCCAGTACCGGTACCGTACCCAAAGCGACATTAGCGCCCCATTTGCAGCGCATATCCCACAGAGCACGGCGAGTTGGCAGAATCTCATGGTCTAGTGAGAATGACGTCATCGGAAACACCGCGATCATTAAAATTTTAATGAACGATTATCAAATATCTTGACCATGTTTATCATGATAAAAATATCAAAAATAATGTAAAATATAGTCTATCCTTAAAACTACACACGTATACGATGAAACATATCTAGAAAATCCCAAAAAATGCAAATTTCTGCTCTGGTGATCACATTTCCCATAAGAGCTGATGTTAAAAAAAAAAGTTTACATCACTTTTATTTTTGCGCGTAGAATGGGTTTTAAATGACTAAGGTCTATTCGCCCCAAATCAATAGGCTTCTGGTCCGAGATATGATGAATGCACATGCAAAATCTGGAGCAGATTTATTCTCGCTCTCGTGAGATATCGCGTGTATCTAACAGACAGACATACAAATACCTATTTTTAGATTAAAATAGATAAGTAACGAGTGGAACAAACATAATACAACCTTTTTTTTTTTATTCTAGAAACCAAAAACAAGCGATACACTGAAAGCACAGCTCACCTACCCGCATTTCCGACAAATGTGGAGTCTGAAAAAGACACCAAATCTCTTATGATGAAGAAGATCAACAAGATAAACAGAGAAAAAAAGTATAATAAAAGATGTGAGTTCAGCATTCTAATTAGTCTATTTTGTAACTTTCGGGAAGCCGATAAAGAAAGTTTTTTATCGGTTTATCGGAGACATTTGACAACGCGTTCAATATGCAAGGGCTACTAAACTAAACAATTTATTATTATTAATTACAAGCAAAATGGCCCGGCTTCTTGTCTGTGTCTCAGCTTGGATGTCCCAATACAATTCAACATAGAACCATTGCAATTTTTTGAAAATACGACAACAAGATGATACACCAAATTGAATCTGGAGAGTTATCTGCTAAAACAATAAACATAATAAGCAACATATTGGCATAAAAGTATATACCGGTTGAAATCATACATAATATAAGTATATACATACCGTATGTTCTGATTCTTCACGCAATACAGCCATGCGAAGTATACTCCAAAGTAACTTTAATTCAGCTTGTATGACTAAAGTAGCAAATCTGCAGTGTTAGCCTACTATGCTAATTTGCTTATTATACAGTCCCAACCTGTAGTCGAGAATTGTGTTTTATTCGCAATTGAGAATAAGTTATAACTTTTATACATACATATTGTATACTTTCCTCTCACTCAAGAATACTACAACCAATACTGAACACCAAAACACTGATTTACACCAAATACTAAGCCAGACTGAACCAAATAGTCTGATCCGCGCGCTTTCAATTTTGCAATTATTGAGATTGATTGCTAAACTATCAAAATACCACTTTGTTCCGTCAGATACGCCCACATTGGCTGCGTAATACGTCAAACGTCTTCATCGATAACATACCTCAGCCATTGTCAAGCGATGTTCCGCGGAACACTGGTGTTTCGTGAGGGGCATTCAGGTGTTTCTTGGTCTTGGCACCTTTCTATTTGCAAGACCGTTAATTCCTGCCTGTTTTGAGAAACAATTGAAACGAGGTTCTGCCGCTGTCTATTTTTGCTTTTAATTAAAGTCACAGCAGAGTGCCCATGTCACTGTGACCAGAGCCATGGAGATGCAAATGACAAGATAATTTTTGATGGATTTTGCACCGATGATGGAATTGAGTTATAGAGATATATGATTGTATAGAGTTATGATTGAGTTATAAGCAGATAGCCAAAACTCGTCCAAACTTTTTTTTCTGTTAGCCTAAATTATTGCGCACGTCAACACGGTGGAAGTTGGACGGCTTGTTTACAAATACATTATGACATAACAGTGCAATTACGACGTGACAATCGCCCTTATTCAATCATATTCAAATGCAGTAATATTACCAGTCTGATACTCAAGTTTTACAGGATTGCCCGTTGTATGCATGCCTTGGTGTATAACCAATAGCTCTTTTTCTAAAATTTGAAAAAGATCCGCGGCAGAACTGATAATATCTTGCGCCACACTAGTGTGCCCCGGCATACAGTTTGAGAAACGCTGCTGTATTTGCACCGCAGGTGCGCGATAATTTCCGCTCATCACGGATGCTCAGTCAGCGCCTATGGCAATCGCCCTGGTTTCGACAATGGATGCAATAGCTGCAATTGTAGATGCATCCCCACTCTCCTTGAGGCGCACGAGCTCGTTGAAATGTTTCAGCGACTTCCCATCATGATCCACCGTCCAAAGACAAATCGCCCAGCATTGACTAGGATTTGTCGATCGTGATCGATTGCAATCTGACACTGGACGCAAATTCAAATCTGTTCCTAAACTTCTTCAGCCATAGCTCAGACTCTTTCCTTGCGCAATTTTTCAGCATTATCGGACTCTTCGATCTCATCATGGCCCCTGACCTATACGCCATTGCATGCGTACAAAATAATCGGTGAAATCTTAGAAGCATTTTTGAATATTCTCTGTTTAGGGCGACAACGGAAAATTGTTTAGCATGTTTTATACGCCTTTCACTTTCACTTCCTATAGTCTCCATAGTTTTATCTAGAGGTAGTCAACAGCATATGATCTGCTTCTTCAGTCCACGGTTAGTTTCCACAGGCTTCGATCACGAAGACAATCCGCCAAATGCAAATGCAGACTCCGATTTTTCCGTAGAAGTACTGAAATTTTGGTAAGGGTAGAATATACTATCTGCGAGTACAATTATATTCCCTTTCTCTCTGTTTAGTTTTATTTTATTTTATATATCCAACTGCAACTGCTAATATATTGGCATTGGAGTGAAATAAAACATATAATCTGTGTTTTATTCCATTCCAAATACCTAGCGATACACACGAAAGAGCCACCGTTTAGCTAGATTCTCGGATACGTGTATGAAGTCGAAGAAAGCTGTACCATTTTTTAAGTATGAGGCTTGGCTCCGTTTTAGCCTGACTATATAATCTATTCACGTATTTTCCCAATTTTTGACTTTACAAGATGAATGCTTCGAAACTCACTTTTTGTCCTGCCAATAATGCTTCTTTGGTTAGTGGTGTTGTATGACAGCTGACAGAATGTATGTCGTATGTTGCTATGGCGCGCGGGCCGTAATTTGCCATGTGAGATCTAGATTTTAGATTCCAAATTTTACTAGATTGTGAATAAAATATCTAGATCTAGCTATAATACACCTCCAGCGACAGCCCCAATGTAGGGTAGTAAGCTGTGAATATTAGACTTTGAAAAAATATATTTGAATGGTTAGTAAAATCGACTAACTTCCCTCTCATTTATTATCGTTTTCAATCACCTGAATTCGCTACCCTATCGGTTCTGTATGACGACATAATGAACAAGTCGGAACGAATAAATTTTATTTTCATTCAAGATAAACAGCGATATCCAACCTAGCGACCACTCGCCGCTGAATATCCAAGAAGATATTACACTACAGAGAACAAACTTACAATAAAAGATGTGAGTTGAGCTTTTTTATTTAGGCCGTAACTTCCTGTACGCTGATAAGGGAAAAATTTATTGCTTTCACACAACGATAGTAATGTTTCGTTTGTTTTAGAATCACTCAATACTTGAATACAAACTCATATCTGCAGGTTAGCATATATATCCTTCAAGTGCAATATCTTAGATATGTTTTATTTCAGACTATTTTGAAATCAGGAATTTTTATTCGTATTTTATTGCAAATTGTCACCATTGATTTCCTTTATCATATATTTATATTATGTTACGACTTAGCGACGAACTTATGTACGAAGTTATTAATTCGTTTAAACTAGTGCATATTTAAATTATTTTGATTTATTCCAAACACATTACGGTTATATGGTAGTATATACTCAATCGCGTTACTGTGCGAAAATAATTTAATCCTGGGAAGTTGTTTTTGTTCGAACCAAAGGCTACGAGGCCATGCAGCCTACATTACAATTTAACAAAAACAGTAGTCGAGGCTTCTATCGCAAACTTGAAAATATATTTCTCTCCCAAAACCTATCCGTTCCTCAACGTACTTCGAGTTTGTAGACAGAAAATAATGTGCCAAGCCTATAATAAAATAGAAAATAATGAATAGATTTGAAAAAAAAATTTTTTTGCCAAAAATGATAAGAAAACTCAATAAATAATATTTCAGATCACCGCTAACCCAATATAAGTATATTATGAACATCGTAGAACAACTTCATTAAGATAAGGATTCAATATAGCATTTTATTATATAAAAGTTCAAAAGATTTCTAAAAAAACATTTGACAATTCATAGAAATCCTATTTGAGCTGTGCCATTCCACTACCCAATACGAAGTTATTCTTGCCAACTCACAGTAAATGTATGGTAAACTTTCGTATTGGATTGCGTTTCTACATTAAAATCAATATCATTCCAGGCAACCTTGCAAGGTCTCAGTGATAGACTATTGCACCTCGAACAACATCCCAGTATTATTAGTCAAAGGTATTGTTTTAAATTCAATTCCATTAAAAATGCGTCACTAAGCAGGGATAACAGTATTATTGGACGAGTGGCGTTAGTGAGATTCAGAGAATCCATGTCGAAGAGAGCAGTCAAATCATCAGAGTCAGTCAGTGACTGTTGCTGCCTAATGTAATGGCTGATCAACTCAAACCCAAATCAGTGGTTGTAGACCTTAGAAAACAAGCCCAAGAAATAAATTATGTGCCAAACCTAAATGATTTATTCCCATAATCTCGTACCTTGAGATTCTGTCCCAATGGCATTAAAATTAGAATCGGTGTAATTTGTTGATAAACAGTCAACAAGATGATACTTGAATAGGAATCGGGAGAGTTATCTCCTGAAACAATAAACTTAATCCTTTATATCATTTTTCATTTACATATTTCCTTTCAATCATTTTGAAGTACCCATTACGAAACTGCGGTTCTGTTTTTTCCCAATGTCTTCAACAGTCATAAGATCAAGTATAGGGCAGCCTATAATTTAATAAGTTTGTAACACAAATCATGTCATTTCGAAGTTATGGTGAGTTTCAATAATTGGTATTCGAGTCACTTCTCGATTTACTACAAGAACTCTGTACGATCTTCGTGTTTTGGTAAGTCCTACAGACTCAAGAACTAAAAATTAGGATAATTTCAAACACTGACCAGTTGACTCCCGCCAATAGATGTAGATTATTCATGAATTATGGGCCATAGGCTTATAAAAGTTTTTTTTAAATATTTGTTTTAAGGTTATCACACAGTACACAGAAGGTTAAACTTATCTTGGTAAATAAATATGATTTGCTTTTTAATTGCATCAGTTTCTATGCCTCACAGAGATTAGATTATATTCTTGAATTATCTTTTTGTGTCAATTTACGTTGTCTCAACTTTTAATTGATATTGAACTGTGGAGTTTTGCATTTCCAATAAAGTATTAGAATGTCCTTAATGCATTCTATTATCTTAAATATTCAGCAAATGTCTTCAATTAGACTTCTGTGGTAAGGATGATCGACTTTAACACCTTGTTAGATCACCTAATGGCCCCTTCTTCAAATAGATACTTTTTGTTATATTCTTTTTACAAACTCGCCACAAGCTGGCGAACATTGGGATTTTCGTGGTAAATTATCACTAGCTATTTGGTCTTGCTGCAGATATTTTGCAAGCGTGAAAATTTCCGATTCTACAGGCACATATACAACGCGAGTAATCGTACCATCGATATCTCTCTGCTTAGATTATTTTTAATTCTTCATCTTCTTGTGAATTTATGCTTTATGACATCATAATGAGTGAGACCAAACATAATATAACATGTGTTCTATTTATTCCAGAATCTAGAAAACAAGCGATACACTGAAAGGACAGCTCCATCCACCCTATTTCGACGAATGTGGAGTCTGAACAAGATATAAAACTCTTATGATAGAGAAGATCACAAGATAAACAGAGAGGAAAAGGATAATAAAATATGTGAGTTCAGCTTTCTAATTAGTCTTCTTTGAACCTTTCGGGAAGCTGATAAAGAAAGCTTTTCATCCGTTTCATCGGTTTATCGGAGACTTTTGACAACCCGCCTAATAGTCAAGGAATAATAAACTAAACGATATATTATTAATAATCACAAACAAAATGACCCGGCTTCTTGTCTGTGCCTCAGCTTGATGTGACATAGAATTCGCCTTAGAACTGGTTCATTGGGAAGGTTATCTGCTAAAACAATAAACATAATCAGCACATAACATATTGACATAAAAGTATATACAGGTTGAAATCATACATAATATAAGTATATACATACCGTATGTTCTGATCCTTCACGCAATACAGCCATGCGAAGTATACTCCAAAGTAACTTTAATTCAGCTTGTATGACTAAAGTAGCAAATCTGCAGTGTTAGCCTACTATGCTAATTTGCTTATTATACAGTCACAACCTGCAGTCGAGAATTGTGTTTTATTCGCAATTGAGAATAAGTTATAAATTTTATACATACATATTGTATACTTTCCTCTCACTCAAGAATACTACAACCAATACTGAACACCAAAACACTGACTTACACCAAATACTAAGCCAGACTGAACCAAATAGTCTGATCCGCGCGCTTTCAATTTTGCAATTATCGAGATTGATTGCTAAACTATCAAAATACCACTTTGTTCCGTCAGATACGCCCACATTGGCTGCGTAATACGTCAAACGTCTTCATCGATAACATACCTCAGTCATTGTCAAGCGATGTTCCGCGGAACACTGGTGTTTCGTGAGGGGCATTCAGGTGTTTCTTGGTCTTGGCACCTTTCTATTTGCAAGACCGTTAATTCCTGCCTGTTTTGAGAAACAATTGAAACGAGGTTCTGCCGCTGTCTATTTTTGCTTTTAATTAAAGTCACAGCAGAGTGCCCATGTCACTGTGACCAGAGCCATGGAGATGCAAATGACAAGATAATTTTTGATGGATTTTGCACCGATGATGGAATTGAGTTATAGAGATATATGATTGTATAGAGATATGATTGAGTTATAAGCAGATAGCCAAAACTCGTCCAAACTTGTTTTGCTGTTAGCCTAAATTACTGCGCACGTCAACATGGTGGAAGTTGGACAGCTTGTTTACAAATACATTATGACAAAACAGTGCAATTACGACGTGACAATCGCCCTTATTCAATCGTATGCAAATGCAGTAATATAACCAGTCTAATACTCAAGTTTTACAGGATTGCCCGTTGTATGCATGCCTTGGTGTATAACCAATAGCTCTTTTTCTAAAATTTGAAAAAGATCCGCGGCAGAACTGATAATATCTTGCGCCACACTAGTGTGCCCCGGCATACAGTTTGAGAAACGCTGCTGTATTTGCACCGCAGGTGCGCGATAATTTCCGCTCATCACGGATGCTCAGTCAGCGCCTATGGCAATCGCCGTGGTTTCGACGATGGATGCAATAGCTGCAATTGTAGATGCATCCCCACTCTCCTTGAGGCGCAAATGAAATGAAAAGTTGAAATGTTCCAGCGACTTCCCATCACGATCCACCGTCCGAAGACAAATTGCCCAGCATTGACTAGGATTTGTCGATCGTGATCGATTGCAATCTGACACTGGACGCAAATTCCAATCTGTTCCTGAACTTTTTCAGCCATAGCTCAGACTCTTTCCTTGCGCGATTTTTCAACATTATCGGACTCTTCGATCTCATCATGGCCCCTGACCTATACGCCATTGTATGCGTACAAAATAATCGGTGAAATTTTAGAAGCATTTTTGAATATTCTCTGTTTAGGGAGACAACGGAAAATTGTTCAGCATGTTTTATACGCCTTTAACTTCCACCTCCTATAGTCTCCATAGTTTTATCTAGAGGTAGCCAACAGCATATGATCTGCACTGCTATCGTGCTTCTCCAGTCCACGGTTAGTTTCCACAGGCTTCGATCACGAAGACAATCCGCCAAATGCAAATGCAGACTCCGATTTTTCCGTAGAAGTACTGACATTTTGGTAAGGGTAGAATATACTATCTGCGAGTACAATTATATTCCCTTTCTCTCTGTTTAGTTTTATTTTATTTTATATATCCAACTGCAACTGCTAATATATTGGCATTGGAGTGAAATAAAACATATAATCTGTGTTTTATTCCATTCCAAATACCTAGCGATACACACGAAAGAGCCACCGTTTAGCTAGATTCTCGGATACGTATATGAAGTCGAAGAAAGCTGTACCATTTTTTAACTATGAGGCTTGGCTCCGTTTTAGCCTGACTATATAATCTATTCACGTATTTTCCCAATTTTTGACTTTACAAGATGAATGCTTCGTAACTCACTTTTTGTCCTGCCAATAATGCTTCTTTGGTTAGTGGTGTTGTATGACAGCTGACAGAATGTATGTCGTATGTTGCTATGGCGCGCGGGCCGTAATTTGCCATGTGAGATCTAGATTTTACATTCCAAATTTTACTAGATTGTGAACAAAATATCTAGATCTAGCTATAATACACCTCCAGCGACAGCACCAATGTAGGGTAGTAAGCTGTGAATATTAGACTTTGAAAAAATATATTTGAATGGTTAGTAAAATCGACTAATCTTCCCTCTCATTTATTATCGTTTTCAATCACCTGAATTCGCTACACTATCGGTTCTGTATGACGACATAATGAACAAGTCGGAACGAATAAATTTTATTTTCATTCAGGTTAAACAGCGATATCCAACCTAGCGACCGCTCGTCGCTGAATATCCAAGAAGATATTACACTACAGAGAACAAACTTACAATAAAAGATGTGAGTTTAGCTTTTTTATTTAGGTCGTAACTTCCTGTACGCTGATAAGGGAGAAATTTATTGCTTTCACACAACGATAGTAATGTTTCGTTTGTTTTAGAATCACTCAATACTTGAATATAAACTCATATCTGCAGGTTAGCATATATATCCTTCAAGTGCAATATCTTAGATATGTTTTGTTTCAGACTATTTGAAATCAGGAATTTTTATTCGTATTTATTGCAAATCTTGTCGCCATTGATTTCCTTTATTATATATTATGTTACGACTTAGCGACGAACTTACGTACAAAATTATCATTCCGTTTAAACTAGTGCATATGTGAATTATCTGGATTGATTCCAGACACATTACGGTTATATGGTAGTATCCACTCAATCGCGTTACTGTGCAGATATAATTTAATCCTGGGAAGTTGTTTTTGTTCGAACCAAAGGCTACGAGGCCAGCCTACATTAAACGCTAACAAAAACAGTAGTCGAGGCTTCTATCGCAAACTTGAAAATATATTTCTCTCCCAAAACCTATCCGTTACTCAACGTACTTCGAGTTTGTAGACAGCAAATAATGTGCCAAGCATATAACAAAATAGAAAAAAAAATGAACAGATTTAATAAGATTTTTTTTTCCAAAAATGATAAGAAAACATTTATTTATTATTTCAGATCACGACTAACCCAATATAAGTATACTATGAACATCGTAGAACAATTGTATTAAGATAAGAATTCAATATAGCATTATATTATATAAAAGTTCGATACATTACCAAAAAAATATTTGACAATGGCTAACTGCTATAACCATTCATACAAATCCTATTGAGCTGGGCCATTCCACTACCCAATACGAAATTATTCTCACCAATTTACAGCAAATGTATGATAAAGTTTCATATTGGATTGCGTTTCTAGATTAAAATCAAAATCATTCCAAGCAACCTTGCTAGGTCTTAGTGATAGACTATTGCACCTGGAACAACATCCCACTGTTAGTCAAACGTATTTTTTTATTATTCAATTTCACTAAAAGGATTAACAGTATTATGGAACGAGTGGCGTTAGTCAGATTCATAGAATCCATGTCGAAGAGAGCAGTCAAATCATCAGAGTCAGTGACTGTTGTTGCCTAATGTAATGGCTGATCAACTCAATCGCAAATCAGTGGTTGTAGACCTTTGAAAACACGTCCACGAAATAAGTCATGTCCCAAATCAAAACGATTTATTCCCAGAATTTCGTACCATGAGTCTCTGTCCCAATAGCATTAAAATTAGAATCGGTATAATTTCTTGATAAACAGTCAACACGATGATACTTGAATAGGAATCGAGAGGATTATCTCCTGAAACAATAAACTTAATCATTTATATATCATTTTTCATTTATATATTTCCGTTCAATCATTTTTAAGTACACATTACGGAACTTCGGTTCTGATTTTCACAATGTCTTCGATAGTCATAGGATCAAGTATAGGGCAGCCTATAATTTGAGAATTTTGTAACACAAATCATGTCATTTCGAAGTTATGGTGAGTTTCAAAAATTGGTATTCAAGTCACTTCTCGATTTACTACAAGAACTTTGTACGCTCTTCGTGTTTTGGTAAGTCCTACAGACTCAAGAACTAAAAATTAGGATATTTTCAAACACTGATCAGTTAACTCCGGTCAATTGATGTAGATTATTCATGAATTATGGGCCATAGGCTTATAAAAGCTTTTTTAATATTCGTCATAAGGTTAGCACACAGTATACAGAAGGTCATCAAACTTATCTTGTTATTTAAATATTTAAATTATATTGTTGAATACCTTCTTGTGTCAATTTACGCTGTCTCAATTTATAATTGATATTGATATTTTGTATTTGTTATAAAGTACTAGAACGTTGTTAATACATCCCATTATAATAAATATTCAGCAAATTTCTTTGCTTAGACTTCTTTCGTATGAATTATCGACTTGAACTATTTGCTAGCTCACCTAATGACTCTCTCTTCAAATAGATACTTTTTGTGATATTGTTTATACAAACTCTCTTGGAACAAGCGAACACAAAAGTTTTTCGAGGTAAATTATCATAAGCTATTTGGTCTTGCTGCAGATATTTTGCGAGCGTGAAAATTCTGATTATACGGTAATTTATCAAACATGTAATCCTACTATCGCTATCTCTCTGTTTCAATTTTTTTTATTTTTTATCTATTTTCACCTGCTTGTGAATTTATTTTTTATGACATCACAACGAGAATATCGGTCAGAGATCGAAGACTTATCGATCGAAAGTTAGGGGATCCCCCAAAACAGCGCTCTCACTCCATAGTGACTCCTTGTGTCCCATCACTAATTAATTCTGATTAATAACTCGCTAATTATACGACATAATTCGCCCAAAATCAATAGGCTTCTGGTTCGAGATATGATGAATGCACATGCAAAATCTGGAGCAGATTTAATCTCGTTTTCGTGAGATATCGCGTGCATCTAACAGACAGACAGACAGACAAATACCTATCAACATATTTATCGATTAAAATCGATAAGTAATGAGTGGAACAAACATAATATAACCTTTTTTTTTTATTCTAGAATCTGAAAACAAGCGATACACTGAAAGCACAGCTCACCTACCCGCATTTCCGACAAATGTGGAGTCCGAAAAAGACACCAAATCTCTTATGACGAAGAAGATCAACAAGATGAACAGAGAGAAAAAGTATAATAAAAGATGTGAGTTCAGCATTCTAATTAGTCTATTTTGTAACTTTCGGGAAGCCGATAAAGAACGCTTTCCTATTTGCATTTGCATGGCCTGGCTTCTTGTCTGTGTCTCAGCTCGGATGTCCCAATACAATTCAACAAAGAAACCGTTGCAATTTTTTGAAAATACGACAACAAGATGATACACAAAATTGAATCTGGAGAGTTATCTGCTAAAACAATAAACATAATAAGCAACATATTGGCATAAAATCATTTACAGATTGAAATCATACAATATATACAGTATATAGATACCGTATATGTTCTGAGTCTTCAGCGAAGTATACTCCAAAGTAACTTTAATTCAGCTTGTATGACTAAATTAGCAAACCTGCAGTGTTAGCCTACTATGCTAATTTGCTTATTATACAGTCTCAACCTGCAGCCAAAACTTGTTTTTCATTCGCAATTGAGAACGTTTATGTTGACCTCAAGTTAGATTTTTAATACATACTGTTATTTCTTTCTGCTAACTCACGAATACTACGATCATTGGACACAAAAACACTGATTTACAACAAATACTAAGCCAGACTGAACCAAGTCGGCTGATCAGCGCGCTTCCAATTTAGCAATTATCGAGATTGATTGCAAAACTATGGACATACCACTTTGTTCCGTCAGATACGACCACATTTGCTGCCTAACACGTCAAATATCTTCATAAATAATATATGTCAGCGATTGTTAAGCGATGTTCCGCGGAGCACTGGTGTTCCGTGATAGGCATTCAGGTGTTTCTTGGTCTTGATGCCTTTCTATTTGCCAGACCAGTAAATTTCCGTTCAGGTAGATACAACCATGAGAGTCTCACAAGAATACTTTCTTTCTTGCGCTTCTCCAAGATTCGCTAGATACGCCCACATTGTCTGCGTGAAAACGTCAAACGTCATCGCAAATAACATATGTCAGTGATTATCAACCGATATTTCGCGTAACACTGATGTTCCGCGCCATGCGTTCGTGTATTTCGTGGGGTTAACGCTTTACTATTTGCACGACCGTAAATTGCCGTTAAATCATATATGTAGTTATGAGAGGCCCACCAGGGTACTTTCGTTTTGCGCAATATATAAAAGATATCTCCGTTGTTTCCACTAAAAATTGTTTGAAGCGTCTTAGCGATTACGCACTGGCCGGCAGTGACCGTTTTGATGTAATGTACCATAACTAAAATAAGTCCGTGGGCATCACAAAGTTGCGTGCAACACGAGAGGATGCTTTCCCTGTATTTGCATTGCGGGTCCGCGTTAATATCCGTTCATTACCGGTGCTCCGTCAGCGCCTATGGCAACGGCCGGGGTTTCGGCGATGGAATTTTGACAATGAAATTTGACTTTGAAAAAATATATTTGAATGGTTAGTAAAATCGACTAATCTTCCCTCTCATTTATCATCGTTTTCAATCAACTGAATTTGCTATACTATTGGTTCTGTATGGCGACATAACGAACAAAACAGAACGAATAAATTTTGTTATTTTCATTCAAGATAACAAGCAATATCCAAACTAGCGACCGCTCGTTTACCGCATCACGTCACAAGTGTGAAGTCCAATAACCTAAATTCCTACAAGGAGGAGAAGGAGGCCAGCAAGATATACACTATGTAGAGAACAAACTTACAAGAAAAGATGTGAGTTTAGCTTTTTCATTTAGACCGTAACTTCCTGTACGCTGATGAGGGAGAAATTTAATGCTTCCACACAACGATAGTAAAGTTTCGTTTGTTTTAAAATCACTCAATACTTGATCACAAGGTCATATCTGTAGGTTAGTATATATATCTTTCAAGTGCAATAACTTAGATATGTTTTGTTTCAGACTATTTTGAAATCAGGAATTTTCATTGGTATTTTATTGCAAATTGTCACCATTGATTTCCTTTATCATACACTGTTAAAAATTTTTTTCCAAATTTACTAAAAAAAAATGGCAGCAAAAGTACTGGCCCCATGTAAAAAAATTTACAGGCCCTATCAGTAGTATTATGAACAGTATTTTTAGTAAATTTACATAGATTGATGGTAGCAAAAATTACTATAAAACTGTAAAAAATACTACTTTTTTGACGGCAGTAAACCTACCCACCAGTAGTAATATTTTTTACCTTAAAATAGTAAATAAAATTACTATCTCGATGGCAGCTACCTTACCCGACAGTAGTACCATACAATACTAGCATGATGGTAATTTCTCACTCGCGATGACCGAACCACTACGAGAGTAGCAAAGCTATTTACTAGCACGACACAACAGTAAACACACATATTACAGTTAAAATAAAAAAAACGAGATTCTGGAAACGAAAATCATTTTATTACAATTGATATTTTTATAAAACCATAAATACACACTGAACGCCTTTAAGGCTTGTAAAACAGTTTCGAAAGAAATTCCAGAAAATATATGGTCTACAGTCAAATTTAAACATCTATTAGGAGACGTTGAAGGCTATCCATGCAATAAAATGAGGGCACAAGTTCTTGTAGGACATAGGAATTCTGTATGTAATGGATCAAAATCGAGTTTCTATTGGCACTTGTTAGAAATCTGGTCTATACATTTCGAGGTCTATTTATTTATCTCAATAGATCCAAATAAAGTCAAACAAGAAAACGTTTTAGGACTGGGTTGTTTAGTTGACAAACTTATTTTGAAATCAAATTTCTGGATACCAGGCTATGAGACGCTGGCAAACGTGACATAATAACGAGACTATTGTAAGAATTTCACGATTTTTTGCACTTTACTCTAATTATAATGTTTCAAAATGAAAATTTTGGGAAATATCATGCAACCTATTTTGTAGCTATGGCAAGAGTTTCAAAGATGACAAATTCTAAAGTTAATTATGCAAGATAATTTTCAAGATAAGATTTCAAGGGGCGTGAAGTCGAAGAGCGGGAGTTTGAGGATTTTGGTAGGAGCATGAGTGGGAGTTCTAAATTTTGAAGCTTGCGGAGTCTATAGAGTTAATCATAGTCGGAGTTTATCCACACTTATGAATAGAGTTTGACTGGACATTTTTAAAGCTCATGAGCTAGGAGCAGAGTTTGCAGAAGTTGCAAATTCGAAAATGTTAAAATTGATAAAACTGGACAAAAAGTTACACTAAAGCAGCTAGCATAGCAGCAGTCAAATCTTATAAGATCAGGGAGTCAAGAGTTTTAATTCATATTTTGAAAGAGTCTTGAGCAGAAGACGGAGTCATATATTTGCAAATGTGGGAGTTGATAGTCATGAGTGGAAGCCAGAAATTTTGTGGTTGAAGAAGATTACGGAGCAGAGTTTGTTTAAAATTATCCAGACTTCACACCCAACACTAGGGCTGTCCAAGCGAACCAAATATTCGAAATCGAATCGAATGGCAAATTATTCGAATCGTTTTTCGGCTAATTTTCGAATCGCCAAAATTAGGTACCGGTACATAAAGCGGAAACCACCTTTACGGGATGTTTTTCATCAGGCAAGCGGCGGCGCTCCGAGCTCAGACCACTCTCGCTCCCGGCTTAATTGGTTTCCCGATATTTCTCTGGCCTTCATTTTGTGATAAACATGTCATTACTAATGCCCGCCCGGTGGCACGTGATTAGCCATTTCATGCATGGTCATCATAACAAGGTATAATCGGTCATGACGTTTTTGAGAGAGAACAAGGAGAAAAAGGAGACAATTTAGAAAACGATAGTTCTATAAATAGAATCGATTTGAAGCTGTTGAGTTAGTTATCATAAGAACATGGTACAGGCAACTCAAAGCTGAAATAGGTGTTTCGGGATCCTTATGATGGCAATACCTTCTTTGAATGGAATTTGTAATTTCTTATGATGGCATTACTGTATTATCCATCTATATACCAAGACAAATAATTGCACTCTTGCATTTGATGGCTGTTGTACACTAACAATATTATAGTCATCAAATAATATTGTCATCAAACTAGCTTGGAATTTTTGAATGCAATTTTGAACTTGAGCAACAGTTTTATCTATATTGATGGTTGTTATTATTTTGCTGAAATTTACACAAAAAAACATAAGACTAGTGAATAGGATTAAAATAGCATCTACAGGCTTTACATGTCCAATTAAAACTGAATCCATCAAAATTGAGATTAAAATTTTTGAATAGTGTAATTTTTACTCTTAACACTCAACAGTTTTTGAGACCCAAATTTTGGAGTTCTCCAATTTTTTTGACCAGTCCATACAAGCGTGTGATCTCCTTTCATAAATCTGAAAACATTGTATTGCAAAATACCAGCAGTAAGTAAGATGTAACTGCACATACGTTACTTACCACAACATCGAAGGGCAGGCGTTTATTGTATAATAGAGAAAGATTTAATATTGCGCAATAATATTCGATTATTCGGTTCGATTCGGTGAAAATATTCGATTCGATTTGAATCAAAAAATTATTCGATTTTGGACAGCCCTACCCAACACACAGCTAAATCATTTTTTATCAAATTAATCGATCAGCCAAAAGCAGGGCTGCGAACTCGAACTTCGAAAAACTCTATCAAATACATGAACTCAAACCCTGACCAGGGTAATGAACTCGAACTTGAGAAACTCAATCAAAGGCATGTGAAAATTTGATCGAGTTTTCACCCCTGGTCAAAAGTGATGTAAGCTGCAGTAACACCACCAAAGTTTACTTAAACATCAATTTCTAACAACGGCACATATAACGCCTGTGATAGATTCACTCTTCTTGCAAGGCCGATTACTTTTACATGAACGTCTTTGCCTTTACTTTTTTTCGACTTAGTGCCTCTGGGGTTTATGTCACCGAAGAACCTGAAAAAAGACCGAACTTAAATGGCGAATAGGTTTCACATATGAAATTTGGAAAACGTCCTGTCATCTCACCACCAAAATAGTAAAAACACAAACACTGGACAAAAATAGTAAAAATGTCAGGTATTTATAATGTATCGTGCCTTGCCAAGGGATAAACAAAAAACTGCCAGTGGGCCAGGAATGCAATTGCTAAACCAAGAAGCACCAGATCCTCCTAGCCTCCAGTTGTCGCAAATCGCAATAGGCTCATCCGCTCGTTGACATTCGATTGCAAATGCAGCAATTGAAAAATATTGTATTAATTTCTGTCATTAGTAATGATTTTTTGCAAATATATCAAAAATTTCCTGCTACAAAATGGAGAGCACAGTGACATCGTTTGAAATTGAAGTTCACTAAAATAAGATTGTTGTGAGTTCATTTTTCACATATGGATGTAAAACATATTAGATTAGGAGGAAACATGTGTGGTACCGCCAGTCAGTCTATTATTAACCACCTAAAACTGTTTAACTAATTAAATTATTCTCAGCCCCACTTATGGCCCAGTCCCCAGGATATGGACACCATGAATTTGTGCAAGTCCAGTCACATATTTCCTTTTCACAACCCATTTTTTGTATTGTATGTCATCAAATAACACTACATGACAGAAGAAACAGGTAATTCGTCAACAACGTGTACATTGTGCCAACAGCAAGAATTATATCAGCACTGTAGACTAGCACATTTTTTCTTACCTCTGAATAAAATCAAACGTCAGCAAGGCCTTCTTTGGATATTCTATGTTGAAAACATAGAACGAAGCAAACTGAAAAGCTACCGCTTCAAAAAACGATCTACAGGAACACACCACTTCTCGTTCAGCGATGACGTAAAAAGTCTCAGCAGTCGCTACCGTGTTACCTGAAACACAAGATTGTAAACTTTAGCTTCGAATCTATAGGCTTATGAATAAAGTGAAAGTCACTCGACAGGTTGATTAATCTTATTATCTCAACTTCTAAAGCCAACTAATAACAAATACACTTACTAGAGGTGGATGATTAGTGATTTTTTTGATAATATGCAATTACACAATTATTAATTGTATAATAGTACGATCATCTCCAAATTGGCTTTGGCTATATATCTAACATAGCAGACATGGATTTGTTCTTATTTTCACTCACCGTTGATAGCAAGCGCAACACTGATAAAACGAAGGGAGAACTTATTACATTGATGAGGCTTATGATGCGCATTACGTTCTTTCAGAAATAATATATTTCATATTTCAAGCAACGCATACTGTGACGCAACAGTTAAAGCAGGTTGCATGACAGAAGCTGGTGATATTATTTTATAATAATCACAACTGAGAAGTATATGGCGACCCAAAATGGCCTTTGAAAAAGTTGCGCAGAATTAATCACAGGAAAACAGCTATCATATCATTTTTCGAAATTGTTCCCGATATTCACAATTACATCGCTCACCTCTAACACTTACCTATGCAAGCAATAAATGGAGATTTTGGAATATCTTTTAATATCTGGGAAAAAGTGGTTTCTTTCTGAAAATAGGCAAAGTAGTGAATGTATATGCCAAAAAATTCCGTTAACCACTATCATGCAGTTAGTTTCCAATTAATTTGCAGTCGGCTCACAAAACTTTATACGAACAGTGTTGTGCAGAAGTTACATTACTCTTGATGCAAAAACTTTCAAAAAAAAGTACTTTACACAAAAAAAGCATAGAACATACCTGGAAACACTTAAATATTTGGTTTAGGTTTTCTCCGAAATAATAGGCGATCAACGTGACCACCCCAGTCGATTTTGGTAATTCAGTTTTCAGACTCTTTGATTCCGATTTTGAAGAACTTATAAATTCAGAAATTTTCTTATTGGTTGAATATTTCAATGTTCTAAATAATAATGCCTGCTAAAACGCTTAAAAACAGTGAAAAACCGTCAAAAAACACCCAGAACCCTGCTAAACGCTTAAAAACAGTGACCAACCGTCAAAAAACACCAAGAACCCTGCTAAAACGCTTAAAAACAGTGAAAAACCGTCAAAAAAACACCAAGAACCCTGCTAAAACGCCTAAAAACAGCGAAAACCCGTCAAAAAACACCAAGAATCCTGCTAAAACGCTTAAAAACAGTGAACAACCGTAAAAAAACACCAAGAACCCTGCTATAACCCTTAAAAACAGTGAAAAACCGTCAAAAAACACCAAGAACCCTGCTAAAACGCTTAAAAACAGTGAAAACCCGTCAAAAAACACCAAGAACCCTGCTAAAACGCTTAAAAACAGTCAAATAATACAGTGTAAATTGTGAAATCGCCAAATACGTTCCGAACAAGATGGCCGCCTTGTAGACTTTGTAGGTATAGTTGAATTCATCTGTCTGTTACCGGTACCGTACCTATTGTTGCCACTGACTTGTAACGTTTGAACGTATCCTATCACCATAGGCTACCGGTAAGTTACATCTATTCCGAAACAAATACTGAAATAGCCAATTCAGATTTTTACTCTTGGTCGTCGATATATACCGGTACCGGTAAGACGGCGAAACTAACGCAGTGTGTAAGCATGTCGCTGTATACAGGTAGGCTACGGTACCGGTACCATTAGATGCTGATGTACACGGTATTTAAAGAATATTTTGGTCTGCCAACTACAAGTCTGCTACTGTAACACAAACATGCTCAATTAACGCATGAAAAGCTACAAAAACCAACCGCCTAAAATAAACATCCACTAACGACAAAGAGCCTCGCTTACCGAGTCCTAATTCCTGAACCAGAAAAAGCGCGGGCTACAGGCACGTGACATTTGAGTGATGTCATAATTGGCACATTACCGGTACTAAATGACCTATGACCGGAAAGAGAAGGATTAAAATATAGGACACTTTGATCTCTGCAAAAAGTACCAGTACCGGTACCTCAATATTCAGACCACTACCCGTGGTAAATTCGCAGCTACCGTACAGACCGTTGCTAACACAATCATCAAACTCAGACTCACGCTATTGCATACTTAACATACGTACCGCATTCAGTTTTCATACGCACGCAACCGATGCTGAGCTCCCAAACAGCTTAGCGTCCCAGCCGAGATGGGCAAGGAAACTCGAAATCAAAAATGCTGCGCACGCAACCTGCCTCGTGGAGTTTTTGCGGATGAATTTTTGGACAAATAGGTCCGCTTACTTCCGGAAAAATAATATATAAAAACAATATCTTATCTTGTCTAATGCAATAGCAAAACAATCAGAATTTTTGGGTGATGAACCAAAATAATTTTAGAATAAAATTAATTCAAATTAATACCCAGAGCAAAATTTAGATGAAATTCTAAAGGAGTATTTAAATTTGCTTCGTGACTATATCGCATGCATAGGTAGATAAATTCGTTTATTGGAAAGAATAGTTACTCGTAAATTAGAGGATCTTAGATTTTTTTACTTTTTCCAAGTATACTAATCTTTTTACTATTTTTCTGTTATATTAATTACTAACTGATCAGTGAAATTACTATTCATTAGTAAACTATTAACAAACAAGCACCCTGATTGGCTCAGCTAAGCAAGTCACGTGATTTCAATAAAATACTCTTGTAGAAAGTAAAATTCAACGAAAAATTAGTAAAAATTTACTAGAAAAATTAGTATATTTACTAATTTTTTTAACAGTGTATATTTATATTATGTTACGACTTAGCGACGAACTTATGTACGAAGTTATTAATTCGTTTAAACTAGTGCATATTTGAATTATTTTGATTTATGTTATATGGTAGTATATACTCAATCGCGTTACTGTGCGAAAATAATTTAATCCTGGGAAGTTGTTTTTGTTCGAACCAAAGGCTACGAGGCCAGCCTACATTAAACTCTAACAAAAACAGTAGTCGAGGCTTCTATCGCAAACTTGAAAATATTTTTCTCTCCCAAAACCTATCCGTTCCTCAACGTAATTCGAGTTTGTAGACAGCAAATAATGTGCCAAGCCTATAACAAAATAGAAATTAATGAATAGATTTGATAAAAAAAAAATGTTTGCCAAAAATGATAAGAAAACTCAATAAATAATATTTCAGATCACCGCTAACCCAATATAAGTATATTATGAACATCGTAGAACAACTTTATTAAGATAAGAATTCAATATAGCATTTTATTATAAAAAAGTTCAAAAGATTTCTAAAAAAACATTTGACAATTCATAGAAATCCTATTTGAGCTGGGCCATTCCACTACCCAATACAAAGTTATTCTCGCCAACTCACAGTAAATGTATGGTAAACTTTCGTATTGGATTGCGTTTCTACATTAAAATCAATATCATTCCAGGCAACCTTGCAAGGTCTCAGTGATAGACTATTGCACCTCGAACAACGTCCCAGTATTATAAGTCAAAGGTATTTTTTAAATTCAATTCCATTAAAAATGCGTCACTAAGCAGGGATAACAGTATTATTGAACGAGTGGCGTTAGTCAGATTCAGAGAATCCATGTCGAAGAGAGCAGTCAAATCATCAGAGTCAGTCAGTGACTGTTGCTGCCTAATGTAATGACTGATCAACTCAAACCCAAATCAGTGGTTGTAGACCTTAGAAAACAAGCCCAAGAAATAAATTATGTGCCAAACCTAAATGATTCACTCCCATAATCTCGCACCTTGAGATTCTGTCCCAATGGCATTAAAATTAGAATCGGTGTAATTTGTTGATAAACAGTCAACAAGATTATACTTGAATAGGAACCGGGAGAGTTATCTCCTGAAACAACAAACTTAATCCTTTATATCATTTTTCATTTACATATTTCCATTCAATCATTTTTAGGTACACATTACGAAACTGCGGTTCTGTTTTTTCCCAATGTCTTCAACAGTCATAGGATCAAGTATAGGGCAACCTATAATTTAATAAGTTTGTAACACAAATCGTGTCATTTCGAAGTTATGGTGAGTTTCAATAATTGGTATTCGAGTCACTTCTCGATTTACTACAAGAACTCTGTACGATCTTCGTGTTTTGGTAAGTCCTACAGACTCAAGAACCCAATTGATGTAGATTATTCACGAATTATGGGCCATAGGCTTTTAAAAGTTTTTTTTTAAATATTTGTTATAAGGTTATCACACAGTACACAGAAGGTTAAACTTATCTTGGTGAATAAATATGATTTGCTTTTTAATTCCATCAGTTTCTATGCCTCACAGAGATTAGATTATATTCTTGAATTATCTTTTTGTGTCAATTTACGTTGTCTCAATTTTTAATTGATATTGAACTGTGGAGTTTTGCATTTCCAATAAAGTATTAGAATGTCCTTAATGCATTCTATTATCTTAAATATTCAGCAAATGTCTTCAATTAGACTTCTGTGGTAAGGATGATCGACTTGAACAACTTGTTAGATCACGTAATGTCCCCTTCTTCAAATAGATACTTTTTGTTATATTCTTTATACAAACTCGCCACAAGCTGCGAATATTGAGATTTTCGTGGTAAATTATCACTAGCTATTTGGTCTTGCAGCAAATATTTTGCGAGCGTGAAAAATTCCGATTCTTCAGACACATATATAACGCGAGTAATCGTCCCATCGATATCTCTCTGCTTACATTATTTTTAATTCTTCATCTTCTTGTGGATATATGCTTTATGACATCATAATGAGTGAGACAAAACATAATATAACATGTGTTCTTTTTATTCCAGAATCTAGAAAACAAGCGATACACTGAAAGGACAGCTCCATCCACCCTATTTCGACGAATGTGGAGTCTGAACAAGATATAAAACTCTTATGATAGAGAAGATCAACAATATAAACGGAGAGGAAAAGGATAATAAGATATGTGAGTTCAGCTTTCTAATTAGTCTTCTTTAAACCTTTCGGGAAGCTGATAAACAAAGCTTTTCATCCGGTTTATCGGAGACTTTTGACAACCCGCCTAATATGCAAGGAATGATAAACTAAACGATTTATTATTGTTAATCACAAACAAAATGACCCGGCTTCTTGTCTGTGCCTTAGCTTGATGTGACATAGAATTCGCCTTAGAACTGGTTCATTGGGAAGGTTATCTGCTAAAACAATAAACATAATCAGCTCATAACATATTGGCATAAAAGTATATACAGGTTGAAATCATACATAATATAAGTATATACATACCGTATGTTCTGATTCTTCTCGCAATACAGTCATGCAAAGTATACTCCAAAGTAACTTTAATTCAGCTTGTATGACTAAAGTAGCAAATCTGCAGTGTTAGCCTACTATGCTAATTTGCTTATTATACAGTCCCAACCTGCAGTCGAGAATTGTGTTTTATTCGCAATTGAGAATAAGTTATAACTTTTATACATACATATTGTATACTTTCCTCTCACTCAAGAATACTACAACCAATACTGAACACCAAAACACTGACTTACACCAAATACTAAGCCAGACTGAACCAAATAGTCTGATCCGCGCGCTTTCAATTTTGCAATTATCGAGATTGATTGCTAAACTATCAAAATACCACTTTGTTCCGTCAGATACGCCCACATTGGCTGCGTAATACGTCAAACGTCTTCATCGATAACATACCTCAGTCATTGTCAAGCGATGTTCCGCGGAACACTGGTGTTTCGTGAGGGGCATTCAGGTGTTTCTTGGTTTTGGCACCTTTCTATTTGCAAGACCGTTAATTCCTGCCTGTTTTTAGAAACAATTGAAACGAGGTTCTGCCGCTGTCCATTTTTGCTTTTAATTAAAGTCACAGCAGAGTGCCCATGTCACTGTGCACAGAGCCAAGGAGATGCAAATGACAAGATAATTTTTGATGAATTTTGCACCGATGATGGAATTGAGTTATAGAGATATATGATTGTATAGAGTTATGATTGAGTTATAAGCAGATAGCCAAAACTCGTCCAAACTTGTTTTTCTGTTAGCCTAAATTACTGCGCACGTCAATATAGTGGAAGTTGGACAGCTTGTTTACAAATACATTATGACAAAACAGTGCAATTACGACGTGACAATCGCCCTTATTCAATCGTATGCAAATGCAGTAATATTACCAGTCTAATACTCAAGTTTTACAGGATTGCCCGTTGTATGCATGCTTTGGTGTATAACCAATAGCTCTTTTTCTAAAATTTGAAAAAGATCCGCGGCAGAACTGATAATATCTTGCGCCACACTAGTGTGCCCCGGCATACAGTTTGAGAAACGCTGCTGTATTTGCACAGCAGGTGCGCGATAATTTCCGCTCATCACGGTGGTCAGTCAGCGCCTATGGCAATCGCCGTGGTTTCGACGATGGATGCAATAGCTGCAATTGTAGATGCATCCCCTCTCTCCTCGAGGCGCAAATGAAATGAAAAGTTGAAATGTTCCAGCGACTTCCCATCATGATCCACCGTCCGAAGACAAATCGCCTAGCATTGACTAGGATTTGTCGATCGTGATCGATTGCAATCTGACACCGGACGCAAATTCCAATCTGTTCCTGAACTTATCCAGCCATAGCTCAGACTCTTTCCTTGCGCGATTTTTCAGCATTATCGGACTCTTCGATCTCATCATGGCCCCTGACCTATACGCCATTGTATGCGTAAAAAATAATCGGTGAAATTTTAGAAGGATTTTTGAATATTCTCTGTTTAGGGAGACAACGGAAAATTGTTCAGCATGTTTTATACGCCTCTAACTTCCACTTCCTATAGTCTCCATAGTTTTATCTAGAGGTAGCCAACAGCATATGATCTGCACTGCTATCGTGCTTCTCCAGTCTACGGTTAGTTTCCACAGGCTTCGATCACGAAGACAATCCGCCAAATGCAAATGCAGACTCCGATTTTTCCGTAGAAGTACTGAAATTTTGGTAAGGGTAGAATATACTATCTGCGAGTACAATTATATTCCCTTTCTCTCTGCTTAGTTTTTTCAAATTTTATATATCCAACTGCAACTGCTAATACATTGGCATTGGAGTGAAATAAAACATATAATCTGTGTTTTATTCCATTCCAAATACCTAGCGATACACACGAAAGAGCCACCGTTTAGCTAGATTCTCGGATACGTATATGAAGTCGAAGAAAGCTGTACCATTTTTTAAGTATGAGGCTTGGCTCCGTTTTAGCCTGACTATATAATCTATTCACGTATTTTCACAATTTTTGACTTTACAAGATGAATGCTTCGTAACTCACTTTTTGTCCTGCCAATATTGCTTCTTTGGTTAGTGGTGTTGTATGACAGCTGACAGAATGTATGTCGTATGTTGCTATGGCGCGCGGGCCGTAATTTGCCATGTGAGATCTAGATTTTAGATTCCAAATTTTACTAGATTGTGAACAAAATATCTAGATCTAGGTATAATACACCTCCAGCGACAGCACCAATGTAGGGTAGTGAGCTGTGAATATTAGACTTTGAAAAAATATCTTTGAATGGTTAGTAAAATCGACTAATCTTCCCTCTCATTTATTATCGTTTTCAATCACCTGAATTCGCTACACTATCGGTTCTGTATGACGACATAATGAACAAGTCGGAACGAATAAACTTTATTTTCATTCAAGATAAACAGCGATATCCAAACTAGCGACCGCTCGTCTACGCATTACCTAACAAGTGTGAAGTCCAAGAACCTGGATTCCTACAAGGAGGAGAAGAAGTCCAAGAAGATATACACTACAGAGAACAAACTTACAATAAAAGATGTGAGTTTAGCTTTTTTATTTAGGCCGAAACTTCCTGTACGCTGATGAGGGAGAAATTTAATGCTTCCACACAACGATAGTAAAGTTTCGTTTGTTTTAGAATCACTCAATACTTGATCACAAGGTCATATCTGTAGATTAGTATATATATCTTTCAAGTGCAATATTTTAGATATGTTTTGTTTCAGACTATTTTGAAATCAGGAATTTTCTTTCGAATTTTATTGCAAATTGTCACCATTGATTTCCTTTATCATATATTTATATTGTGTTACGACTTAGTGACGAACTTATGTACGAAGTTATTAATTCATTTAAACTAGTGCATATTTGAATTATTTTGATTTATTCCAAACACATTACGGTTATATGGTAGTATATATTCAATCGCGTTACTGTGCGAAAATAATTTATTCCTGGGAAGTTGTCTTCGTTCGAACCAAAGGCTACGTGGCCAGCCTACATTGAACGCTAACAAAAACAGTAGTCGAGGCTTCTATCGCAAACTTGAAAATATATTTCTCTCCCAAAACCTATCCGTTTCTCAACGTACTTCGAGTTTGTAGAAAGCAAATAATGTGCCAAGCTTATAACAAAATAGAAAAAAAAAATGAACAGATTTTTAATTAGATTTTTTTTTTCCAAAAATGATAAGAAAACAAATTATTTATTATTTCAGATCACGACTAACCCAATATAAGTATACTATGAACATCGTAGAACAATGGTATTAAGATAAGAATTCAATATAGCATTATATTATTCAAAAGTTCGATACATTACCAAAAAAATATTTGACAATGGCTAACTGCTATAACCATTCATAGAAACCTTATTGAGCTGGGCCATTCCACTACCCAATACGAAATTATTCTCACCAATTCACAGCAAATGTATGATAAAATTTCATATTGGATTGCGTTTCTAGATTAAAATCAAAATCATTCCAAGCAACCTTGCTAGGTCTTAGTGATAGACTATTGCACTTGGAACAACATCCCGCTATTAGTCAAACGTTTTTTTTTTATTCAATTTCACTAAAAGGATTAACAGTATTATGGAACGAGTGGCGTTAGTCAGATTCATAGAATCCATGTCGAAGAGAGCAGTCAAATCATCAGAGTCAGTGACTGTTGTTGCCTAATGTAATGGCTGATCAACTCAATCGCAAATCAGTGGTTGTAGACCTTTGAAAACACGTCCACGAAATAAGTCATGTCCCAAATCAAAACGATTTATTCCAAGAATTTCGTACCATGAGTTTCTGTCCCAATAGCATTAAAATTAGGATCGGTATAATTTCTTGATAAACAGTCAACACGATGATACTTGAATAGGAGGAATCGAGAGGGTTATCTCCTGAAACAATAAACTTAATCATTTATAAATCATTTTTCATTTATATATTTCCGTCCAATCATTTTTAGGAAAAACATTACGGAATTTCGGTTCTGTTTTTTACAATGTCTTCAACAGTCATAGGATCAAGAATAGGGCAGCCTATAATTTGAGAATTTTGTAACACAAATCATGTCATTTCGAAGTTATGGTGATTTTCAATAATTGTTATTCGAGTCACTTGTCGATTTACTACAAGAACTCTGTACGCTCTTCGTGTTTTGGTAAGTCCTACACACTCAAGAACTGAAAATTAGGATATTTTCAAACACTGATCAGTTAACTCCGGTCAATTAATGTAGATTATTCATGAATTATGGGCCATAGGCTTATAAAAGCTTTTTTTAATATTCGTTATAAGGTTAGCACACAGTACACAGAAGGTCATCAAACTTATCTTGTTATTTAAATATTTAAATTATATTCTTGAAAACCTTCTTGTGTCAATTTACGCTGTCTCAATTTATAATTGATATTGATTTTTTGCATTTGTTATAAAGTACTATAGAACGTTGTTAATACATCCCATTATAATAAATATTCAGCAAATTTCTTTGCTTTGACTTCTTTCGTACGAAATATCGACTTGAACTATTTGCTAGCACACCTAATGACTCTCTCTTCAAATAGATACTTTTTGTGATATTGTTTATACAAACTCTCTTGAAGCAAGCGAACACAAAAGTTTTTCGAGGTAAATTATCATAAGCTATTTGGTCTTGCTGCAGATATTTTGCGAGCGTGAAAATTCTGATTATACGGTCATTTATCAAACGAGTAATCCTACTATCGCTATCTCTCTGTTTCAGTTTTTTTCATTTTTTACCTATCTTCACCTGCTTGTGAATTTATTCTTTATGACATCATAACGAGAATATCGGTCAGAGACCGAAGACTTATCGATCGAAAGTTAGGGGATCCCCCAAAACAGCGCTCTTACTCCATAGTGACACCTTGTGTCCCATCACTAATTAATTCTAATTATTAACTCGCTAATTATACAACATAATTCGCCCAAAATCAATAGGCTTCTGGTCCGAGATATGATGAATGCACATGCAAAATCTGGAGCAGATTTAATTTCGCTTTCGTGAGATATCGCGTGCATCTAACAGACAGACAGACAGACAGACAAATACCTATCAACATACTTACCGATTAAAATCGATAAGTAATGAGTGGAACAAACATAATATAACCTTTTTTTTTTATTCTAGAATCTAAATACAAGCGATACACTGAAAGCACAGCTCACCTACCCGCATTTCCGACAAATGTGGAGTCTGAAAAAGACACCAAATCTCTTATGACGAATGAGATCAACAAGATAAACAGAGAGAAAAAGTATAATAAAAGATGTGAGTTCAGCATTCTAATTAGTCTATTTTGTAACTTCCGGGAAGCCGATAAAGAAAGTTTTTTATCGATTTATCGGAGACATTTGACAACGCGTTCAATATGCAAGGGCTACTAAACTAAACGATTTATTATTATTAATTACAAGCAAAATGGCCCGGCTTTTTGTCTGTGTCTCAGCTTGGATGCCCCAATACAATTCAACATAGAACCATTGCAATTTTTTGAAAATACGACAACAAGATGATACACCAAATTCAATCTGGAGAGTTATCTGCTAAAACAATAAACATAATAAGCAACATATTGGCATAAAATCATATACAGATTAAAATCATACAATATATAAAGTATATAGATACCGTATATGTTCTGAGTCTTCACGCACTACAATTAGCGAAGTATACTCCAAAGTAACTTCAATTCAGCTTGTATGACTAAATTAGCAAACCTGCAGTGTTAGCCTACTATGCTAATTTGCTCATTATACAGTCTCAACCTGCAGCCAAAACTTGTTTTTCATTCGCAATTGAGAACGTTTATGTTGACCTCAAGTTATATTTTTAATACATACTGTTATTTCTTTCTGCTAACTCACGAATACTACGATCATTGGACACAAAAACACTGATTTACAACAAATACTAAGCCAGACTGAACCAAGTCGTCTGATCAGCGCGCTTCCAATTTAGCAATTATCGAGATTGATTGCAAAACTATGGACATACCACTTTGTTCCGTCAGATACGACCACATTGGCTGCCTAACACGTCAAATATCTTCATAAATAATATATGTCAGCGATTGTTAAGCGATGTTCCGCGGAGCACTGGTGTTCCGTGATAAGCATTCAGGTGTTTTTTGGTCTTGATGACTTTCTATTTGCCAGGCCAGTAAATTTCCGTTCAGGTAGATGCAACCATGAGAGTCACTCAAGAATACTTTCTCTCTTGCGCTTCTCCAAGATTCGCTAGATACGCCCACATTGTCTGCGTGAAAACGTCAAACGTCATCGCAAATAACATATGTCAGTGATTATCAACCGATATTTCGCGTAACACTGATGTTCCGCGCCATGCGTTCGTGTATTTCGTGGGGTTAACGCTTTCCTATTTGCATGACCGTTAATTGCCGTTAAAGCATATATGTAGTCATGAGAGGCCCACCAGGGTACTTTCGTTTTGCGCAATATATAAAAGATATCTCCGTTGTTTCCACTAAAAATTTGTTTGAAGCGTCTTAGCGATTACGTACTGGCCGGCAGTGACCGTTTTGATGTAATGTACCATAACTAAAATAAGTCCGTGGGCGTCACAAAGTTGCGTGCAACACGAGAGGATGCTTTCCCTGTATTTGCATTGCGGGTCCGCGTTAATATCCGTTCATTACCGGTGCTTCGTCAGCGCCTATGGCAACCGCCGGGGTTTCGGCGATAGAATTTTGACAATGAAATTTGACTTTGAAAAAATATATTTGAATGGTTAGTAAAATCGACTAATCTTCCCTCTCATTTATCATCGTTTTCAATCAACTGAATTTGCTATACTATTGGTTCTGTATGGCGACATAATGAACAAAACAGAACGAATAAATTTTGTTATTTTCATTCAAGATAACAAGCAATATCCAAACTAGCGACCGCTCGTTTACCGCATCACGTCACAAGTGCGAAGTCCAATAACCTAAATTCCTACAAGGAGGAGAAGGAGGCCAGCAAGATATACACTATGCAGAGAACAAACTTACAAGAAAAGATGTGAGTTTAGCTTTTTTATTTAGACCGTAACTTCCTGTACGCTGATGAGGGAGAAATTTAATGCTTCCACACAACGATAGTAAAGTTTCGTTTGTTTTAGAATCACTCAATACTTGATCACAAGGTCATATCTGTAGATTAGTATATATATCTTTTAAGTGCAATATCTTAGATATGTTTTGTTTCAGACTATTTTGAAATCAGGAATTTTCATTCGTATTTTATTGCAAATTGTCACCATTGATTACCTTTATCATATATTTATATTATGTTACGACTTAGCGACAAACTTATGTACGAAGTTATTAATTCGTTTGAATTATTTCGATTCATTCCAAACACATTACGGTTATATGGTAGTATCCACTCAATCGCGTTACTGTGCGAAAATAATTCAATCCTGGGAAGTTGTTTTTGTTCGAACCAAAGGCTACGAGGCCAGCCTACATTAAACTCTAACAAAAACAGTAGTCGAGGCTTCTATCGCAAACTTGAAAATATATTTTTCTCCCAAAACCTATCCGTTCCTCAACGTACTTCGAGTTTGTAGACAGCAAACAATGTGCCAAGCCTATAACAAAATAGAAAATAATGAATAGATTTGATAAAAAAAAATTTTTGCCAAAAATGATAAGAAAACTCAATAAATAATATTTCAGATCACCGCTAACCCAATATAAGTATATTATGAACATCGTAGAACAACTTTATTAAGATAAGAATTCAATATAGCATTTTATTATATAAAAGTTCAAAAGATTTCTGAAAAAACATTTGACAATGCATAGAAATCCTATTTGAGCTGGACCATTCCACTACCCAATACGAAGTTATTCTCGCCAACTCACAGTAAATGTATGGTAAACTTTCGTATTGGATTGCGTTTCTACATTAAAATCAATATCATTCCAGGCAACCTTGCAAAATTCAATTCCAATAAAAATGCGTCACTATGCAGGGATAACAGTATTATTGAACGAGTGGCGTTAGTCAGTTCCGTCAGATACGCCCACGTTGGCTGCGTAATACGTCAAACGTCTTCATCGATAACATACCTAAGTCATTGTCAAGCGATGTTCCGCGGAACACTGGTGTTTCGTGAGGGGCATTCAGGTGTTTCTTGGTCTTGGCACCTTTCTATTTGCAAGACCGTTAATTCCTGCCTGTTTTGAGAAACAATTGAAACGAGGTTCTGCCGCTGTCTATTTTTGCTTTTAATTAAAGTCACAGCAGAGTGCCCATGTCACTGTGCACAGAACCATGCAAATGACAAGATAATTTTTGATGGATTTTGCACCGATGATGGAATTGAGTTATAGAGATATATGATTGTATAGAGTTATGATTGAGTTATAAGCAGATAGCCAAAACTCGTCCAAACTTGTTTTTCTGTTAGCCTAAATTATTGCGCACGTCAACATGGTGGAAGTTGGACGGCTTGTTTACAAATACATTATGACATAACAGTGCAATTACGACGTGACAATCGTCCTTATTCAATCATATGCAAATGCAGTAATATTACCAGTCTAATACTCAAGTTTTACAGGATTGCCCGTTGTATGCATGCCTTGGTGTATAACCAATAGCTCTTTTTCTAAAATTTGAAAAGATCCGCGGCAGAACTGATAATATCTTGCGCCACACTAGTGTGCCCCGGCATACAGTTTGAGAAACGTTGCTGTATTTGCACCGCAGGTGCGCGATAATTTCCGCTCATCACGGGTGCTCAGTCAGCGCCTATGGCAATCGCCGTGGTTTCGACGATGGATGCAATAGCTGCAATTGTAGATGCATCCCCACTCTCCTTGAGGCGCACGAGCTCGTTGTAATGTTCCAGCGACTTCCCATCATGATCCACCGTCCGAAGACAAATCGCCCAGCATTGACTAGGATTTGTCGATCGTGATCGATTGCAACCTGACACTGGACGAAATTCCAATCTTTTCCTGAACTTCTTCAGCCTTGCGCGATTTTTCAGCATTATCGACTCTTCGATCTCATCATGGCCCCTGACCTATACGCCATTGTATGCGTACAAAATAATCGGTGAAATTTTAGAAGGATTTTTGAATATTCTCTGTTTAGGGAGACAACGGAAAATTGTTCAGCATGTTTTATACGCCTTTAACTTCCACTTCCAATAGTCTCCATAGTTTAATCTAGAGGTAGCCAACAGCATATGATCTGCACTGCTATCGTGCTTCTCCAGTCCACGGTTAGTTTTCACAGGCTTCGATCACGAAGACAATCCGCCAAATGCAAATGCAGACTCCGATTTTTCCGTAGAAGTACTGAAATTTTGGTAAGGGTAGAATATACTATCTGCGAGTACAATTATATTCCCTTTCTCTCTGTTTAGTTTTTTTAATTTTATATATCCAACTGCAACTGCTAATATATTGGCATTGGAGTGAAAGAAAACATATAATCTGTGTTTTATTCCATTCCAAATACCTAGCGATACACACGAAAGAGCCACCGTTTAGCTAGATTCTCGGATACGTATATGAAGTCGAAGAAAACTGTACCATTTTTTAAGTATGAGGCTTGGCTCCGTTTTAGCCTGACTATATAATCTATTCACGTATTTTCCCAATTTTTGGCTTTACAAGATGAATGCTTCGTAACTCACTTTTTGTCCTGCCAATAATGCTTCTTTGGTTAGTGGTGTTGTATGACAGCTGACAGAATGTATGTCGTATGTTGCTATGGCGCGCGGGCCGTAATTTGCCATGTGAGATCTAGATTTTAGATTCCAAATTTTACTAGATTGTGAACAAAATATCTAGATCTAGCTATAATACACCTCCAGCGACAGCCCCAATGTAGGGTAGTAAGCTGTGAATATTAGACTTTGGAAAAATATCTTTGAATGGTTAGTAAAATCGACTAATCTTCCCTCTCATTTATTATCGTTTTCAATCACCTGAATTCGCTACACTATCGGTTCTGTATGACGACATAATGAACAAGTCGGAACGAATAAATTTTATTTTCATTCAAGATAATAAGCGATATCCAAACTAGCGACCGCTCGTCTACGCATTACCTCACAAGTGTGAAGTCCAAGTATCTGGATTCCTACAAGGAGGAGAAGAAGTCCAAGAAGATATACACTACAGAGAACAAACTTACAATAAAAGATGTGAGTTTAGCTTTTTTATTTAGGCCGTAACTTCCTGTACGCTTATAAGGGAGAAATTTATTGCTTTCACACAACGATAGTAATGTTTCGTTTGTTTTAGAATCGCTCAATACTTGAATACAAACTCATATCTGCAGGTTAGCATATATATCCTTCAAGTGCAATATCTTAGATATGTTTTATTTCAGACTATTTTGAAATCAGGAATTTTTATTCTTATTTTATTGCAAATTGTCACCATTGATTTCCTTTATCATATATTTATATTTTATTGCAAATTGTCACCATTGATTTCCTTTATCATATATTTATATTATGTTACGATTTAGCGACGAAGTTATTAATTCGTTTAAACTAGTGCATATTTGAATTATTTTGATTTATTCCAAACACCTTACGGTTATATGGTAGTATCCACTCAATCGCATTACTGTGTAGAGATAATTTAATCCTGGGAAGTTGTTTTCGTTCGAACCAAAGGCTACGAGGCCAGCCTACATTAAACTCTAACAAAAACAGTAGTCGAGGCTTCTATCGTAAACTTGAAAATATATTTCTCTCCCAAAACCTATCCGTTTCTCAACGTTCTTCGAGTTTGTAGACAGCAAATAATGTGCTAAGCTTATAACAAAACAGAAAAAAAATGAACAGATTTTTAATAAGATTTTTTTTCTCCACAAAATGATAAGAAAACATATTATTTATTATTTCAGATCACGACTAACCCAATATAAGTATACTATGAACATCGTAGAACAATTGTATTAAGATAAGAATTCAATATAGCATTATATTATATAAAAGTTCGATACATTACCAAAAAAATATTTGACAATGGCTAACTGCTATAACCATTCATAGAAATCCTATTGAGCTGGGCCATTCCACTACCCAATACGAAATTATTCTCACCAATTCACAGCAAATGTATGATAAAGTTTCATATTGGATTGCGTTTCTAGATTAAAATCAAAATCATTCCAAGCAACCTTGCAAGGTCTTAGTGATAGACTATTGCACCTGGAACAACATCCCACTATTAGTCAAACGTATTTTTTTTTATTCAATTTCACTAAAAGGAATAACAGTATTATGGAACGAGTGGCGTTAGTCAGATTCATAGAATCCATGTCGAAGAGAGCAGTCAAATCATCAGAGTCAGTGACTGTTGTTGCCTAATGTAATGGCTGATCAACTCAATCGCAAATCAGTGGTTGTAGACCTTTGAAAACACGTCCACGAAATAAGTCATGTCCCAAATCAAAACGATTTATTCCCAGAATTTCGTACCATGAGTTTCTGTCCCAATAGCATTAAAATTAGAATCGGTATAATTTCTTGATAAACAGTCAACACGATGATACTTGAATAGGAATCGAGAGGATTATCTCCTGAAACAATAAACTTAATCATTTATATATCATTTTTCATTTATATATTTCCGTTCAATCATTTTTAAGTACACATTACGGAACTTCGATTCTGATTTTCACAATGTCTTCGATAGTCATAGGATCAAGTATAGGGCAGCCTATAATTTGAGAATTTTGTAACACAAATCATGTCATTTCGAAGTTATGGTGAGTTTTAAAAATTGGTATTCAAGTCACTTCTCGATTTACTACAAGAACTTTGTACGCTCTTCGTGTTTTGGTAAGTCCTACAGACTCAAGAACTAAAAATTAGGATATTTTCAAACACTGATCAGTTAACTCCGGTCAATTGATGTAGACTATTCATAAATTATGGGCCATAGGCTTATAAAAGCTTTTTGAATATTTGTTATAAGGTTAGCACACAGTACACAGAAGGTCATCAAACTTATCTTGGTATTTAAATTATATTCTTGAATACCTTCTTGTGTCAATTTACGCTGTCTCAATTTATAATTGATATTTTGCATTTGTTATAAAGTACTAGAACGTTTTTAATACATCCCATTATAATAAATATTCAGCAAATTTCTTTGCTTAGACTTCTTTTGTACGAAATATCGACTTGAACTATTTGCTAGCTCACCTAATGACCCTCTCTTCAAATAGATACTTTTTGTGATATTGTTTATACAAACTCTCTTGAAGCAAGCGAACACAAAAGTTTTTCGAGGTAAATTATTATAAGCTATTTGGTCTTGCGGCAGATATTTTGCGAGCGTGAAAATTCTGATTATACGGTCATTTATCAAACGAGTAATCCTACTATCGCTATCTCTCTGTTTCAATTTTTTTCATTTTTTACCTATCTTCACCTGCTTGTGAATTTATTCTTTATGACATCATAACGAAAATATCGGTCAGAGACCGAAGACTTATCGATCGAAAGTTAGGGGATCCCCAAAACAGCGCTCTTACTCCATAGTGACACCTTGTGTCCCATCACTAATTAATTCTGATTAATAACTCGCTAATTATACGACATAATTCGCCCAAAATCAATAGGCTCCTGGTCCGAGATATGATGAATGCATATGCAAAATCTGGAGCAGATTTAATCTCGCTTTCGTGAGATATCGCGTGCATCTAACAGACAGACGGACAGACAAATACCTATCAACATACTTACCGATTAAAATCGATAAGTAATGAGTGGAACAAACATAATATAACCTTTTTTTTATTCTAGAATCTAAAAACAAGCGATACACTGAAAGCACAGCTCACCTATCCGCATTTCCGACAAATGTGGAGTCTGAAAAAGACACCAAATCTCTTATGACGAAGAAGATCAACAAGATAAACAGAGAGAAAAAGTATAATAAAAGATGTGAGTTCAGCATTCTAATTAGTCTATTTTGTAACTTTCGGGAAGCCGATAAAGAAGGTTTTTTATCGGTTTATCGGAGACATTTGGCAACGCGTTCAATATGCAAGGCCTACTAAACTAAACGATTTATTATTATTAATTACAAGCAAAATGGCCCGGCTTCTTGTCTGTGTCTCAGCTTGGATGTCCCAATACAATTCAACATAGAACCGTTGCAATTTTTTGAAAATACGACAACAAGATGATACATCAAATTGAATCTGGAGAGTTATCTGCTAAAACAATAAACATAATAAGCAACATATTGGCATATAATCATATACAGATTAAAATCATACAATGTATAAAGGATATAGATACCGTATATGTTCTGAGTCTTCACGCACTACAATTAGCGAAGTATACTCCAAAGTAACTTTAATTCAGCTTGTATGACTAAATTAGCAAACCTGCAGTGTTAGCCTACTATGCTAATTTGCTTATTATACAGTCTCAACCTGCAGCCAAAACTTGTTTTTCATTCGCAATTGAGAACGTTTATGTTGTTATTTTTAATACATACTGTTATTTCTTTCTGCTAACTCACGAATACTACGATCATTGGACACAAAAACGCTGATTTACAACAAATATTAAGCCAGACTGAACCAAGTCGTCTGATCAGCGCGCTTCCAATTTAGCAATTATCGAGATTGATTGCAAAACTATGGACATACCACTTTGTTCCGTCAGATACGACCACATTGGCTGCCTAACACGTCAAATATCTTCATAAATAATATATGTCAGCGATTGTTAAGCGATGTTCCGCAGAGCACTGGTGTTCCGTGATAGGCATTCAGGTGTTTCTTGGTCTTGATGCCTTTCTATTTGCCAGACCAGTAAATTTCCGTTCAGGTAGATGCAACCATGAGAGTCTCACAAGAATACTTTCTTTCTTGCGCTTCTCCAAGATTCGCCAGATACGCCCACATTGTCTGCGTGAAAACGTCAAACGTCATCGCAAATAACATATGTCAGTGATTATCAACCGATATTTCGCGTAACACTGATGTTCCGCGCCATGCGTTCGTGTATTTCGTGGGGTTAACGCTTTCCTATTTGCATGACCGTTAATTTCCGTTAAAGCATATATATATGTAGTCATGAGAGGCCCACCAGGGTACTTTCGTTTTGCGCAATATATAAAAGATATCTCCGTGGTTTCCACTAAAAATTTGTTTGAAGCGTCTTAGCGATTACGTACTGGCCGGCAGTGACCGTTTTGATGTAATGTACCATAACTAAAATAAGTCCGTGGGCATCACAAAGTTGCGTGCAACACGAGAGGATGCTTTCCCTGTATTTGCATTGCGGGTCCGCGTTAATATCCGTTCATTACCGGTGCTCCGTCAGCGCCTATGGCAACCGCCGGGGTTTCGGCGATGGAATTTTGATAATGAAATTTGACTTTGAAAAAATATATTTGAATGGTTAATAAAATCGACTAATCTTCACTCTCATTTATCATCGTTTTCAATCAACTGAATTTGCTATACTATTGGTTCTGTATGGCGACATAATGAACAGAACGGAACGAATAAATTTTGTTATTTTCATTCAAGATAACAAGCAATATCCAAACTAGCGACCACTCGTTTACCGCATCACGTCACAAGTGTGAAGTCCAATAACCCAAATTCCTACAAGGAGGAGAAGGAGGCCAGCAAGATATACACTATGTAGAGAACAAACTTACAAGAAAAGATGTGAGTTTAGATTTTTTATTTAGACCGTAACTTCATGTACGCTGATGAGGGAAAAATTTAATGCTTCCACACAACGATAGTAAAGTTTCGTTTGTTTTAGAATCACTCAATACTTGATCACAAGGTCCTATCTGTAGGTTAGTATATATATCTTTCAAGTGCAATATCTTAGATATGTTTTGTTTCAGACTATTTTGAAATCAGGAATTTTCATTCGTATTTTAATGCAAATTGTCACCATTGATTTTCTTTATCATATATTTATATTATGTTACGACTTAGCGACGAACTTATGTACGAAGGTATTAATTCGTTTAAACTAGTGCATATTTGAATTATTTTGATTTATTCCAAACGGTTCCATTACATTTGAACACACGTACATTTGAACCCATGACAATTGCACCTGTATGCTATTGCACCTATGGAATTTTTTTTGTTTCACGGATAGTTAAACCCATACTAACCCTAACCCATGGGTATTAGCACCCGCATATAGATTGAACCCGTGGATATACGCATGGGTTCAAATGTACATGGGTTCAAATGTACGGTCACCATTACAAACACATTACGGTTATATGGTAGTATCCACTCAAATGCGTTACTGTGTGAAAATAATTTAATCCTGGGAAGTTGTTTTTGTTCGAACCAAGGGCTACGAGGCCAGCCTACATTAAACTCTAACAAAAACAGTAGTCGAGGCTTTTATCGCAAACTTGAAAATATATTTCTCTACCAAAACCTATCCGTTCCTCAACGTACTTCAAGTTTGTAGACAGCAAATATTGTGCCAAGCCTATAACAAAATAGAAATAAATGAATAGATTTGATAAAAAAAAATTTTTGCCAAAAATGATAAGAAAACTCAATAAATAATATTTCAGATCACCGCTAACCCAATATAAGTATATTATGAACATCGTAGAACAACTTTATTAAGATAAGAATTCAATATAGCATTTTATTATATCTCATTATATCTTATTATTTTGTTAAACTTATCTTGGTAAATAAATATGATTTGGTTTTAAATTGCATCAGTTTCTATGCCTCACAGAGATTAGATTATATTCTTGAATTATCTTTTTGTGTCAATTTACGTTGTTTCAATTTTTAATTGATATCGAACTGTGGAGTTTTGCATTCCCAATAAAGTATTAAAATGTCTTTAATGCATCCTATTATCTTAAATATTCAGCAAATGTCTTCAATTAGACTTCTGTGGTAAGGATGATCGACTTGAACAACTTGTTAGATCACCTAATGGCACCTTCTTCAAATAGATACTTTTTGTTATATTCTTTATACAAACTCGCCACAAGCTGGCGAACATTGAGATTTTCGTGGTAAATTATCACTAGCTATTTGGTCTTGCTGCAGATATTTTGCGAGCGTGAAAATTTCCGATTCTACAGGCACATATATAACGCGAGTAATCGTACCATCGATATCTCTCTGCTTAGATTATTTTTAATTCTTCATCTTCTTGTGAATATATGCTTTATGACATCATAATGAGTGAGACAAAACATAATATAACATGTGTTCTTTTTATTCCAGAATCTAGAAAACAAGCGATACACTGAAAGGACAGCTCCATCTACCCTATTTTTCGACGAATGTGGAGTCTGAACAAGATATAAAACTCTTATGATAGAGAAGATCAACAATATAAACAGAGAGGAAAAGGATAATAAAATATGTGAGTTCAGCTTTCTAATTAGTCTTCTTTGAACCTTTCGGGAAGCTGATAAAGAAAGCTTTTCATCCGTTTCATCGTATACTTTTGACAACCCGCCTAATATGCAAGGCGGGTCACAAACAAAATGACCCGGCTTCTTGTTTGTGCCTCAGCTTGATGTGACATAGAATTCGCCTTAGAACTGGTTCATTGGGAAGGTTATCTGCTAAAACAATAAACATAATCAGCACATAACATATTGACATAAAAGTATATACAGATTGTAATCATACATAATATAAGTATATACATACCGTATGTTCTGAATCTTCACGCAATACAGCCATGCGAAGTATACTTCAAAGTAACTTTAATTCAGCTTGTATGACTAAAGTAGCAAATCTGCAGTGTTAGCCTACTATGCTAATTTGCTTATTATACAGTCCCAACCTGCAGTCGAGAATTGTGTTTTATTCGCAATTGAGAATAAGTTATAACTTTTATACATATATATTGTATACTTTCCTCTCACTCAAGAATACTACAACCAATAATGAACACCAAAACACTGACTTACACCGAATACTAAGCCAGACTGAACCAAATAGTCTGATCCGCGCGCTTTCAATTTTGCAATTATCGAAATTGATTGCTAAACTATCAAAATACCACGTTGTTCCGTCAGATACGCCCACATTGGCTGCGTAATACGTCAAACGTCTTCATCGATAACATACCTCAGCCATTATCAAGCGATGTTCCGCGGAACACTGGTGTTTCGCGAGGGGCATTCAGGTGTTTCTTGGTCCTGGCACCTTTCTATTTGCAAGACCGTTAATTCCTGCCTGTTTTGAGAAACAATTGAAACGAGGTTCTGCCGCTGTCTATTTTCGCTTTTAATTAAAGTCACAGCAGAGTGCCCATGTAACTGTGCACAGAGCCATGGAGATGCAAATGACAAGATAATTTTTGATGGATTTTGCACCGATGATGGAATTGAGTTATAAAGATATATGATTGTATAGAGTTATGATTGAGTTATAAGCAGATAGCCAAAACTCGTCCAAACTTGTTTTTCTGTTAGCCTAAATTATTGCGCACGTCAACATGGTGGAAGTTGGACAGCTTGTTTACAAATACATTATGACATAACAGTGCAATTACGACGTGACAATCGCCCTTATTCAATCATATGCAAATGCAGTAATATTACCAGTCTAATACTCAAGTTTTACAGGATTGCCCGTTGTATGCATGCTTTGGTGTATAACCAATAGCTCTTTTTCTAAAATTTGAAAAAGATCCGCGGCAGAACTGATAATATCTTGCGCCACACTAGTGTGCCCCGGCATACAGTTTGAGAAACGCTGCTGTATCTGCACCGCAGGTGCGCGATAATTTCCGCTCATCACGGATGCTCAGCCAGCGCCTATGGCAATCGCCGTGGTTTCGACGATGGATGCAATAGCTGCAATTGTAGATGCATCCCCACTCTCCTTGAGGCGCACGAGCTCGTTGAAATGTTCCAGCGACTTCCCATCATGATCCACCGTCCGAAGACAAATCGCCCAGCATTGTCGAGGATTTGTCGATCGTGATCGATTGCAATCTGACACCGGACGCAAATTCCAATCTGTTCCTGAACTTCTTCAGCCATAGCTCAGACTCTTTGCTTGCGCGATTTTTCAGCATTATCGGACTCTTCGATCTCATCATGGCCCCTGACCTATACGCCATTGTATGCGTACAAAATATTCGGTGAAATTTTAGAAGCATTTTTGAATATTCTCTGTTTAGGGCGACAACGGAAAATTGTTTAGCATGTTCTATACGCCTTTAACTTTCACTTCCTATAGTCTCCATAGTTTTATCTAGAGGTAGCCAACAGCATATGATCTGCTTCTTCAGTCCACGGTTAGTTTCCACAGGCTTCGATCACGAAGACAATCCGCCAAATGCAAATGCAGACTCCGATTTTTCCGTAGAAGTACTGAAATTTTGGTAAGGGTAGAATATACTATCTGCGAGTACAATTATATTCCCTTTCTCTCTGTTTAGTTTTATTTTATTTTATATATCCAACTGCAACTGCTAATATATTGGCATTGGAGTGAAATAAAACATATAATCTGTGTTTTATTCCATTCCAAATACCTAGCGATACACACGAAAGAGCCACCGTTTAGCTAGATTCTCGGATACGTATATGAAGTCGAAGAAAGCTGTACCATTTTTTCAAGTATGAGGCTTGGCTCCGTTTTTGCCTGACTATATAATCTATTCACGTATTTTCCCAATTTTTGACTTTACAAGATGAATGCTTCGTAACTCACTTTTTGTCCTGCCAATAATGCTTCTTTGGTTAGTGGTGTTGTATGACAGCTGACAGAATGTATTTCGTATGTTGCTATGGCGCGCGGGCCGTAATTTGCCATGTGAGATCTAGATTTTAGATTCCAAATTTTACTAGATTGTGAACAAAATATCTAGATCTAGCTACAATACACCTCCAGCGACAGCACCAATGTAGGGTAGTAAGCTGTGAATATTAGACTTTGAAAAAATATATTTGAATGGTTAGTAAAATCGACTAATCTTCCCTCTCATTTATTATCGTTTTCAATCACCTGAATTCGCTACACTATCGGTTCTGTATGACGACATAATGAACAAGTCGGAACGAATAAATTTTATTTTCATTCAAGATAAACAGTGATATCCAAACTAGCGACCGCTCGTCTACGCATTACCTCACAAGTGTGAAGTCCAAGAACCTGGATTCCTACAAGGAGGAGAAGAAGTCCAAGAAGATATACACTACAGAGAACAAACTTACAATAAAAGATGTGAGTTTAGCTTTTTTATTTAGGCCGTAACTTCCTGTACGCTGATAAGGGAGAAATTTATTGCTTTCACACAACGATAGTAATGTTTCGTTTGTTTTAGAATCGCTCAATACTTGAATACAAACTCATATCTGCAGGTTAGCATATATATCCTTCAAGTGCAATATCTTAGATATGTTTTATTTCAGACTATTTTGAAATCAGGAATTTTTATTCGTATTTTATTGCAAATTGTCACCATTGATTTCCTTTATCATATATTTATATTATGTTACGACTTAGCGACGAAGTTATTAATTCGTTTAAACTAATGCATATTTGAATTATTTTGATTTATTCCAAACACATTACGGTTATATGGTAGTATATACTCAATCGCGTTACTGTGCGAAAATAATTTAATCCTGGGAAGTTGTTTTTGTTCGAACCAAAGGCTACGAGGCCATGCAGCCTACATTACAATTTAACAAAAACAGTAGTCGAGGCTTCTATCGCAAACTTGAAAATATATTTCTCTCCCAAAACCTATCCGTTCCTCAAGGTACTTCGAGTTTGTAGACAGCAAATAATGTGCCAAGCCTATAACAAAATAGAAAATAATGAATGGATTTGATAAAAAAAAAATGTTTGCCAAAAATGATAAGAAAACTCAATGAATAATATTTCAGATCACCGCTAACCCAATATAAGTATATTATGAACATCGAAGAACAACTTCATTAAGATAAAAATTCAATATAGCATTTTATTAAATAAAAGTTCAAAAGATTTCTAAAAAAACATTTGACAATTCATAGAAATCCTATTTGAGCTGGGCCATTCCACTACCCAATACGAAGTTATTCTCGCCAACTCACAGTAAATGTATGGTAAACTTTCGTATTGGATTGCGTTTCTACATTAAAATCAATATCCTTCCAGGCAACCTTGCAAGGTCTCAGTGATAGACTATTGCACCTCAAACAACATCCCAGTATTATTAGTCAAAGGTATTTTTTTAAATTCAATTCCATCAAAAATGCGTCACTAAGCAGGGATAACAGCATTATTGAACGAGTGGCGTTAGTCAGATTCAGAGAATCCATGTCGAAGAGAGCAGTCAAATCATCAGAGTCAGTCAGTGACTGTTGCTGCCTAATGTAATGGCTGATCAACTCAAACCCAAATCAGTGGTTGTACACCTTAGAAAACAAGCCCAAGAAATAAATTATGTGCCAAACCTAAATGATTTATTCCCATAATCTCGTACCTTGAGATTCTGTCCCAATGGCATTAAAATTAGAATCGGTGTAATTTGTTGATAAACAGTCAACAAGATGATACTTGAATAGGAATCGGGAGAGTTATCTCCTGAAACAATAAACTTAATCCTTTATATCATTTTTCATTTACATATTTCCATTCAATCATTTTTAAGTACCCATTACGAAACAGCGGTTCTGTTTTTTCCCAATGTCTTCAACAGTCATAGGATCAAGTATAGGGCAACCTATAATTTAATAAGTTCGTAACACAAATCATGTCATTTCGAAGTTATGGTGAGTTTCAATAATTGGTATTCGAGTCACTTCTCGATTTACTACAAGAACTCTGTACGATCTTCGTGTTTTGGTAAGTCCTACAGACTCAAGAACTAAAAATTAGGATATTTTCAAACACTGATCAGTTGACTCCCGCCAATTGATGTAGATTATTCATGAATTATGGGCCATAGGCTTATAAAAGTTTTTTTAAATATTTGTTTTAAGGTTATCACACAGTACACAGAAGGTTAAACTTATCTTGGTAAATAAATATGATTTGCTTTTTAATTGCATCAGTTTCTATGCCTCACAGAGATTAGATTATATTCTTGAAATATCTTTTTGTGTCAATTTACGTTGTCTCAATTTTTAATTGATATTGAACTGTTGAGTTTCGCATTCCCAATAAAGTATTAGAATGTCTTTAATGCATTCTATTATCTCAAATATTCAGCAAATGTCTTCAATTAGACTTCTGTGGTAAGGATGATCGACTTGAACAACTTGTTAGATCACCTGATGACCCCTTCTTCAAATAGATACTTTTTGTTATATTCTTTATACAAACTCGCCACAAGCTGGCGAACATTGAGATTTTCGTGGTAAATTATCGCTAGCTATTTGGTCTTGCTGCAGATATTTTGCGAGCGTGAAAATTTCCGATTCTACAGGCACATATACAACGCGAGTAATCGTACCATCGATATCTCTCTGCTTACATTATTTTTAATTCTTCATCTTCTTGTGAATATATGCTTTATGACATCATAATGAGTGAGACCAAACATGATATAACATGTGTTCTTTTTATTCCAAAATCTAGAAAACAAGCGATACACTGAGAGGACAGCTCCATCCACCCTGTTTCGACGAATGTGGAGTCTGAACAAGATATAAAACTCTTATGATAGAGAAGATCACAAGATAAACAGAGAGGAAAAGGATAATAAAATATGTGAGTTCAGTTTTCTAATTAGTCTTCTTTGAACCTTTCGGGAAGCTGATAAAGAAAGCTTTTCATCCGTTTCATCGGTTTATCGGACTCTTTTGACAACCCGCCTAATAGTCAAGGAATAATAAACTAAACGATTTATTATTAATAATCACAAACAAAATGACCCGGCTTCTTGTCTGTGCCTCAGCTTGATGTGACATAGAATTCGCCTTAGAACTGGTTCATTGGGAAGTTTATCTGCTAAAACAATAAACATAATCAGCACATAACATATTGGCATAAAAGTATATACCGGTTGTAATCATACATAATATAAGTATATACATACCGTATGTTCTGATTCTTCACACAATACAGCCATGCGAAGTATACTCCAAAGTAACTTTAATTCAGCTTGTATGACTAAAGTAGCAAATCTGCAGTGTTAGCCTACTATGCTAATTTGCTTATTATACAGTCCCAACCTGTAGTCGAGAATTGTGTTTTATTCGCAATTGAGAATAAGGTATAACTTTTATACATACATATTGTATACTTTCCTCTCACTCAAGAATACTACAACCAATACTGAACACCAAAACACTGACTTACACCAAATACTAAGCCAGACTGAACCAAATAGTCTGATCCGCGCGCTTTCAATTTTGCAATTATCGAGATTGATTGCTAAACTATCAAAATACCACTTTGTTCCGTCAGATACGCCCACATTGGCTGCGTAATACGTCAAACGTCTTTATCGATAACATACCTCAGCCATTGTCAAGCGATGTTCCGCGGAACACTGGTGTTTCGTGAGGGGCATTCAGGTGTTCCTTGGTCTTGGCACCTTTCTATTTGCAAGACCGTTAATTCCTGCCTGTTTTGAGAAACAATTGAAACGAGGTTCTGCCGCTGTCTATTTTCGCTTTTAATTAAAGTCACAGCAGAGTGCCCATGTCACTGTGCACAGAGCCATGGAGATGCAAATGACAAGATAATTTTTGATGGATTTTGCACCGATGATGGAATTGAGTTATAGAGATATATGATTGTATAGAGTTATGATTGAGTTATAAGCAGATAGCCAAGACTCGTCCAAACTTTTTTTTCTGTTAGCCTAAATTATTGCGCACGTCAACACGGTGGAAGTTGGACGGCTTGTTTACAAATACATTATGACATAACAGTGCAATTACGACGTGACAATCGCCCTTATTCAATCATATGCAAATGCAGTAATATTACCAGTCTAATACTCAAGTTTTACAGGATTGCCCGTTGTATGCATGCCTTGGTGTATAACCAATAGCTCTTTTTCTAAAATTTGAAAAAGATCCGCGGCAGAACTGATAATATCTTGCGCCACACTAGTGTGCCCCGGCATACAGTTTGAGAAACGCTGCTGTATTTGCACCGCAGGTGCGCGATAATTTCCGCTCATCACGGATGCTCAGTCAGCGCCTATGGCAATCGCCGTGGTTTCGACGATGGATGCAATAGCTGCAATTGTAGATGCATCCCCACCCTCCTTGAGGCGCACGAGCTCGTTGAAATGTTCCAGCGACTTCCCATCATGATCCACCGTCCGAAGACAAACCGCCCAGCATTGACTAGGATTTGTCGATCGTGATCGATTGCAATCTGACACTGGACGCAAATTCCAATCTGTTCCTGAACTTCTTCAGCCATAGCTCAGACTCTTTCCTTGCGCGATTTTTCAGCATTATCGGACTCTTCGATCTCATCATGGCCCCTGACCTATACGCCATTGTATGCGTACAAAATAATCGGTGAAATTTTAGAAGCATTTTTGAATATTCTCTGTTTAGGGCGACAACGGAAAATTGTTTAGCATGTTTTATACGCCTTTAACTTTCACTTCCTATAGTCTCCATAGTTTTATCTAGAGGTAGTCAACAGCATATGATCTGCTTCTTCAGTCCACGGTTAGTTTCCACAGGCTTCGATCACGAAGACAATCCGCCAAATTCAAATGCAGACTCCGATTTTTCCGTAGAAGTACTGAAATTTTGGTAAGGGTAGAATATACTATCTGCGAGTACAATTATATTCCCTTTCTCTCTGTTTAGTTTTATTTTATTTTATATATCCAACTGCAACTGCTAATATATTGGCATTGGAGTGAAATAAAACATATAATCTGTGTTTTATTCCATTCCAAATACCTTGCGATACACACGAAAGAGCCACCGTTTAGCTAGATTCTCGGATACGTATATGAAGTCGAAGAAAGCTGAACCATTTTTTAAGTATGAGGCTTGGCTCCGTTTTTGCCTGACTATATAAGCTATTCACGTATTTTCCCAATTTTTGACTTTACAAGATGAATGCTTCGAAACTCACTTTTTGTCCTGCCAATAATGCTTCTTTGGTTAGTGGTGTTGTATGACAGCTGACAGAATGTATGTCGTATGTTGCTATGGCGCGCGGGCCGTAATTTGCCATGTGAGATCTAGATTTTAGATTCCAAATTTTACTAGATTGTGAACAAAATATCTAGATCTAGCTATAATACACCTCCAGCGACAGCCCCAATGTAGGGTAGTAAGCTGTGAATATTGGACTTTGAAAAAATATATTTGAATGGTTAGTAAAATCGACTAATCTTCCCTCTCATTTATTATCGTTTTCAATCACCTGAATTCGCTACACTATCGGTTCTGTATGACGACATAATGAACAAGTCGGAACGAATAAATTTTATTTTCATTCAAGATAAACAGCGATATCCAAACTAGCGACCGCTCGTCGCTGAATATCCAAGAAGATATTACACTACAGAGAACAAACTTACAATAAAAGATGTGAGTTTAGCTTTTTTATTTAGGCCGTAACTTCCTGTACGCTGATAAGGGAGAAATTTATAGCTTTCACACAACGATAGGAATGTTTCGTTTGTTTTAGAATCACTCAATACTTGAATACAAACTCATATCTGCAGGTTAGCATATATATCCTTCAAGTGCAATATCTTAGATATGTTTTATTTGAGACTATTTTGAAATCAGGAATTTTTATTCGTATTTATTGCAAATCTTGTCACCATTGATTTCCTTTATTATATATTATGTTACGACTTAGTGACGAACTTATGTACGAAGTTATTATTCCGTTTAAACTAGTGCATATTTGAATTATTTTGATTGATTCCAATTACATTACGGTTATATGGTAGTATCCACTCAATCGCGCTACTGTGCAGAGATAATTTAATCCTGGGAAGTTGTTTTTGTTCGAACCAAAGGCTACGAGGCCATGCAGCCTACATTACAATTTAACAAAAACAGTAGTCGAGGCTTCTATCGCAAACATGAAAATATATTTTTCTCCCAAAACCTATCCGTTCCTCAACGTACTTCGAGTTTGTAGACAGCAAATAATGTGCCAAGCCTATAATAAAATAGAAAATAATGAATAGATTTGATAAAAAAAAAATTTTGCCAAAAATGATAAGAAAACTCAATAAATAATATTTCAGATCACCGCTAACCCAATATAAGTATATTATGAACATCGTAGAACAACTTCATTAAGATAAGGATTCAATATAGCATTTTATTATATAAAAGTTCAAAAGATTTCTAAAAAAACATTTAACAATTCATAGAAATCCTATTTGAGCTGTGCCATTCCACTACCCAATACGAAGTTATTCTCGCCAACTCACAGTAAATGTATGGTAAACTTTCGTATTGGATTGCGTTTCTACATTAAAATCAATATCCTTCCAGGCAACCTTGCAAGGTTTCAGTGATAGACTATTGCACCTCGAACAACATCCCAGTATTATTAGTCAAAGGTATTTTTTTAAATTCAATTCCATCAAAAATGCTTCACTAAGCAGGGATAACAGTATTATTGAACGAGTGGCGTTAGTGAGATTCAGAGAATCCATGTCGAAGAGAGCAGTCAAATCATCAGAGTCAGTCAGTGACTGTTGCTGCCTAATGTAATGGCTGATAAACTCAAACCCAAATCAGTGGTTGTAGACCTTAGAAAACAAGCCCAAGAAATAAATTATGTGCCAAACCTAAATGATTTATTCCCATAATCTCGTACCTTGAGATTCTGTCCCAATGGCATTAAAATTAGAATCGGTGTAATTTGTTGATGAACAGTCAACAAGATGATACTTGAATAGGAATCGGGAGAGTTATCTCCTGAAACAATAAACTTAATCCTTTATATCATTTTTCATTTACATATTTCCATTCAATCATTTTGAAGTACCCATTACGAAACTGCGGTTCTGTTTTTTCCCAATGTCTTCAACAGTCATAAGATCAAGTATAAGGCAGCCTATAATTTAATAAGTTTGTAACACAAATCATGTCATTTCGAAGTTATGGTGAGTTTCAATAATTGGTATTCGAGTCACCTCTCGATTTACTACAAGAACTCTGTACGATCTTCATGTTTTGGTAAGTCCTACAGACTCAAGAACTAAAAATTAGGATATTTTCAAACACTGATCAGTTGACTCCCGCCAATAGATGTAGATTATTCATGAATTATGGGCCATAGGCTTATAAAAGTTTTTTTTAAATATTTGTTTTAAGGTTATCACACAGTACACAGAAGGTTAAACTTATCTTGGTAAATAAATATGATTTGCTTTTTAATTGCATCAATTTCTATGCCTCACAGAGATTAGATTATATTCTTGAAATATCTTTTTGTGTCAATTTACGTTGTCTCAACTTTTAATTGATATTGAACTGTGGAGTTTTGCATTTTCAATAAAGTATTAGAATGTCCTTATTGCATTCTATTATCTTAAATATTCAGCAAATGTCTTCAATTAGACTTCTGTGGTAAGGATGATCGACTTTAACACCTTGTTAGATCACCTAATGGCCCCTTCTTCAAATAGATACTTTTTGTTATATTCTTTATACGAACTCGCCACAAGCTGGCGAACATTGGGATTTTCGTGGTAAATTATCACTAGCTATTTGGTCTTGCTGCAGATATTTTGCAAGCGTGAAAATTTCCGATTCTACAGGCACATATACAACGCGAGTAATCGTACCATCGATATCTCTCTGCTTACATTATTTTTAATTCTTCATCTTCTTGTGAATTTATGCTTTATGACATCATAATGAGTGAGACCAAACATAATATAACATGTGTTCTATTTATTCCAGAATCTAGAAAACAAGCGATACACTGAAAGGACAGCTCCATCCACCCTATTTCGACGAATGTGGAGTCTGAACAAGATATAAAACTCTTATGATAGAGAAGATCACAAGATAAACAGGGAGGAAAAGGATAATAAAATATGTGAGTTCAGCTTTCTAATTAGTCTTCTTTGAACCTTCCGGGAAGCTGATAAAGAAAGCTTTTCATCCGTTTCATCGGTTTATCGGAGACTTTTGACAACCCGCCTAATAGTCAAGGAATAATAAACTAAACGATATATTATTAATAATCACAAACAAAATGACCCGGCTTCTTGTCTCTTGTCTGTGCCTCAGCTTGATGTGACATAGAATTCGCCTTAGAACTGGTTCATTGGGAAGGTTATCTGCTAAAACAATAAACATAATCAGCACATAACATATTGACATAAAAGTATATACAGGTTGAAATCATACATAATATAAGTATATACATACCGTATGTTCTGATCCTTCACGCAATACAGCCATACGAAGTATACTCCAAAGTAACTTTATTTCAGCTTGTATGACTAAAGTAGCAAATCTGCAGTGTTAGCCTACTATGCTAATTTGCTTATTATACAGTCCCAACCTGCAGTCGAGAATTGTGTTTTATTCGCAATTGAGAATAAGTTATACCTTTCATACATACATATTGTATACTTTCCTCTCACTCAAGAATACTACAACCAATACTGAACACCAAAACACTGACTTACACCAAATACTAAGCCAGACTGAACCAAATAGTCTGATCCGCGCGTTTTCAATTTTGCAATTATCGAGATTGATTGCTAAACTATCAAAATACCACTTTGTTCCGTCAGATACGCCCACATTGGCTGCGTAATACGTCAAACGTCTTCATCGATAACATACCTCAGTCATTGTCAAGCGATGTTCCGCGGAACACTGGTGTTTCGTGAGGGGCATTCAGGTGTTTCTTGGTCTTGGCATCTTTCTATAAGCAAGACCGTTAATTCCTGCCTGTTTTGAGAAACAATTGAAACGAGGTTCTGCCGCTGTCTATTTTTGCTTTTAATTAAAGTCACAGCAGAGTGCCCATGTCACTGTGACCAGAGTCATGGAGATGCAAATGACAAGATAATTTTTGATGGATTTTGCACCGATGATGGAATTGAGTTATAGAGATATATGATTGTATAGAGTTATGATTGAGTTATAAGCAGATAGCCAAAACTCGTCCAAACTTGTTTTGCTGTTAGCCTAAATTACTGCGCACGTCAACATGGTGGAAGTTTGACAGCTTGTTTACAAATACATTATGACAAAACAGTGCAATTACGACGTGACAATCGCCCTTATTCAATCGTATGCAAATGCAGTAATATTACCAGTCTAATACTCAGGTTTTACAGGATTGCCCGTTGTATGCATGCCTTGGTGTATAACCAATAGCTCTTTTTCTAAAATTTGAAAAAGATCCGCGGCAGAACTGATAATATCTTGCGCCACACTAGTGTGCCCCGGCATACAGTTTGAGAAACGCTGCTGTATTTGCACCGCAGGTGCGCGATAATTTCCGCTCATCACGGATGCTCAGTCAGCGCCTATGGCAATCGCCGTGGTTTCGACGATGGATGCAATAGCTGCAATTGTAGATGCATCCCCACTCTCCTTGAGGCGCACGAGCTCGTTGAAATGTTTCAGCGACTTCCCATCATGATCCACCGTCCGAAGACAAATCGCCCAGCATTGACTAGGATTTGTCGATCGTGATCGATTGCAATCTGACACTGGACGCAAATTCCAATCTGTTCCTGAACTTCTTCAGCCATAGCTCAGACTCTTTCCTTGCGCGATTTTTCAGCATTATCGGACTCTTCGATCTCATCATGGCCCCTGACCTATACGCCATTGTATGCGTACAAAATAATCGGTGAAATTTTAGAAGCATTTTTGAATATTCTCTGTTTAGGGAGACAACGGAAAATTGTTCAGCATGTTTTATACGCCTTTAACTTCCACCTCCTATAGTCTCCATAGTTTTATCTAGAGGTAGCCAACAGCATATGATCTGCACTGCTATCGTGCTTCTCCAATCCACGGTTAGTTTCCACAGGCTTCGATCACGAAGACAATCCGCCAAATGCAAATGCAGACTCCGATTTTTCCGTAGAAGTACTGACATTTTGGTAAGGGTAGAATATACTTTCTGCGAGTACAATTATATTCCCTTTTTCCCTGTTTAGTTTTTTTTAATTTTATATATCCAACTGCAACTGCTAATATATTGGCTTTGGAAAGAAATAAAACATATAATCTGTGTTTTATTCCATTCCAAATACCTAGCGATACACACGAAAGAGCCACCGTTTAGCTAGATTCTCGGATACGTATATGAAGTCGAAGAAAGCTGTACCATTTTTTAACTATGAGGCTTGGCTTCGTTTTAGCCTGACTATATAATCTATTCACGTATTTTCCCAATTTTTGACTTTACAAGATGAATGCTTCGTAACTCACTTTTTGTCCTGCCAATAATGCTTCTTTGGTTAGTGGTGTTGTATGACAGCTGACAGAATGTATGTCGTATGTTGCTATGGCGCGCGGGCCGTAATTTGCCATGTGAGATCTAGATTTTAGATTCCAAATTTTACTAGATTGTGAACAAAATATCTAGATCTAGCTATAATACACCTCCAGCGACAGCCCCAATGTAGGGTAGTAAGCTGTGAATATTAGACTTTGAAAAAATATCTTTGAATGGTTAGTAAAATCGACTAAACTTCCCTCTCATTTATTATCGTTTTCAATCACCTGAATTCGCTACACTATCGGTTCTGTATGACGACATAATGAACAAGTCGGAACGAATAAATTTTATTTTCATTCAGGTTAAACAGCGATATCCAACCTAGCGACCGCTCGTCGCTGAATATCCAAGAAGATATTACACTACAGAGAACAAACTTACAATAAAAGATGTGAGTTTAGCTTTTTTATTTAGGCCGTAACTTCCTGTACGCTGATAAGGGAGAAATTTATTGCTTTCACACAACGATAGTAATGTTTCGTTTGTTTTAGAATCACTCAATACTTGAATACAAACTCATATCTGCAGGTTAGCATATATATCCTTCAAGTGCAATATCTTAGATATGTTTTATTTCAGACTATTTTGAAATCAGGAATTTTTATTCGTATTTTATTGCAAATCTTGTCGCCATTGATTTCCTTTATTATATATTATGTTACGACTTAGCGACGAACTTATGTACAAAATTATTATTCCGTTTAAACTAGTGCATATGTGAATTATCTGGATTGATTCCAGACACATTACGGTTATATGGTAGTATCCACTCAATCGCGTTACTGTGCAGATATAATTTAATCCTGGGAAGTTGTTTTTGTTCGAACCAAAGGCTACGAGGCCAGCCTACATTAAACGCTAACAAAAACAGTAGTCGAGGCTTCTATCGCAAACTTGAAAATATATTTCTCTCCCAAAACCTATCCGTTACTCAACGTACTTCGAGTTTGTAGACAGCAAATAATGTGCCAAGCATATAACAAAATAGAAAAAAAAATGAACAGATTTAATAAGATTTTTTTTTCCAAAAATGATAAGAAAACATTTATTTATTATTTCAGATCACGACTAACCCAATATAAGTATACTATGAACATCGTAGAACAATTGTATTAAGATAAGAATTCAATATAGCATTATATTATATAAAAGTTCGATACATTACCAAAAAAATATTTGACAATGGCTAACTGCTATAACCATTCATACAAATCCTATTGAGCTGGGCCATTCCACTACCCAATACGAAATTATTCTCACCCACTCACAGCAAATGTATGATAAAGTTTCATATTGGATTGCGTTTCTAGATTAAAATCAAAATCATTCCAAGCAACCTTGCTAGGTCTTAGTGATAGACTATTGCACCTGGAACAACATCCCACTATTAGTCAAACGTATTTTTTTATTATTCAATTTCACTAAAGGGATTAACAATTTTATGGAACGAGTGGCGTTAGTCAGATTCATAGAATCCATGTCGAAGAAAGCAGTCAAATCATCAGAGTCAGTGACTGTTGTTGCCTAATGTAATGGCTGATCAACTCAATCGCAAATCAGTGGTTGTAGACCTTTGAAAACACGTCCACGAAATAAGTCATGTCCCAAATCAAAACGATTTATTCCCAGAATTTTCTACCATGAGTTTCTGTCCCAATAGCATTAAAATTAAAATCGGTATAATTTCTTGATAAACAGTCAACACGATGATACTTGAATAGGAATCGAGAGGATTATCTCCTGAAACAATAAACTTAATCATTTATATATCATTTTTCATTTATATATTTCCGTTCAATCATTTTTAAGTACACATTACGGAACTTCGGTTCTGATTTTCACAATGTCTTCGATAGTCATAGGATCAAGTATAGGGCAGCCTATAATTTGAGAATTTTGTAACACAAATCATGTCATTTCGAAGTTATGGTGAGTTTCAAAAATTGGTATTCAAGTCACTTCTCGATTTACTACAAGAACTTTGTACGCTCTTCGTGTTTTGGTAAGTCCTACAGACTCAAGAACTAAAAATTAGGATATTTTCAAACACTGATCAGTTAACTCCGGTCAATTGATGTAGATTATTCATGATTTATGGGCCATAGGCTTATAAAAGCTTTTTTAATATTCGTCATAAGGTTAGCACACAGTACACAGAAGGTCATCAAACTTATCTTGTTATTTAAATATTCAAATTATATTGTTGAATACCTTCTTGTGTCAATTTACGCTGTCTCAATTTATAATTGATATTGATATTTTGCATTTGTTATAAAGTACTAGAACGTTGTTAATACATCCCATTATAATAAATATTCAGCAAATTTCTTTGCTTAGACTTCTTTCGTATGAATTATCGACTTGAACTATTTGCTAGCTCAGCTAATGACCCTCTCTTCAAATAGATACTTTTTGTGATATTGTTTATACAAACTCTCTTGAAGCAAGCGAACACAAAAGTTTTTCGAGGTAAATTATCATAAGCTATTTGGTCTTGCTGCAGATATTTTGCGAGCGTGAAAATTCTGATTATACGGTCATTTATCAAACATGTAATCCTACTATCGCTATCTCTCTGTTTCAATTTTTTTTATTTTTTATCTATTTTCACCTGCTTGTGAATTTATTCTTTATGACATCACAACGAGAATATCGGTCAGAGATCGAAGACTTATCGATCGAAAGTTAGGGGATCCCCAAAACAGCGCTCTCACTCCATAGTGACTCCTTGTGTCCCATCACTAATTAATTCTGATTAATAACTCGCTAATTATACGACATAATTCGCCCAAAATCAATAGGCTTCTGGTTCGAGATATGATGAATGCACATGCAAAATCTGGAGCAGATTTAATCTCGCTTTCGTGAGATATCGCGTGCATCTAACAGACAGACAGACAGACAGACAGACAGACAGACAAATACCTATCAACATACTTACCGATTAAAATCGATAAGTAATGAGTGGAACAAACATAATATAACCTTTTTTTTTATTCTAGAATCTAAAAACAAGCGATACACTGAAAGCACAGCTCACCTACCCGCATTTCCGACAAATGTGGAGTCCGAAAAAGACACCAAATCTCTTATGACGAAGAAGATCAACAAGATGAACAGAGAGAAAAAGTATAATAAAAGATGTGAGTTCAGCATTCTAATTAGTCTATTTTGTAACTTTCGGGAAGCCGATAAAGAACGCTTTCCTATTTGCATTTGCATGGCCTGGCTTCTTGTCTGTGTCTCAGCTCGGATGTCCCAATACAATTCAACAAAGAAACCGTTGCAATTTTTTGAAAATACGACAACAAGATGATACACAAAATTGAATCTGGAGAGTTATCTGCTAAAACAATAAACATAATAAGCAACATATTGGCATAAAATCATATACAGATTAAAATCATACAATATATAAAGTATATAGATACCGTATATGTTCTGAGTCTTCACGCACTACAATTAGCGAAGTATACCCCAAAGTAACTTTAATTCAGCTTGTATGACTAAATTAGCAAACCTGCAGTGTTAGCCTACTATGCTAATTTGCTTATTATACAGTCTCAACCTGCAGCCAAAACTTGTTGTTCATTCGCAATTGAGAACGTTTATGTTGACCTCAAATTATATTTTTAATACATACTGTTATTTCTTTCTGCTAACTCACGAATACTACGATCATTGGACACAAAAACACTGATTTACAACAAATACTAAGCCAGACTGAACCAAGTCGTCTGATCAGCGCGCTTCCAATTTAGCAATTATCGAGATTGATTGCAAAACTATGGACATACCACTTTGTTCCGTCAGATACGACCACATTGGCTGCCTAACACGTCAAATATCTTCATAAATAATATATGTCAGCGATTGTTAAGCGGTGTTCCGTGATGGGCATTCATGTGTTTCTTGGTCTTGATGCCTTTCTATTTGCCAGACCAGTAAATTTCCGTTCAGGTAGATGCAACCATGAGAGTCTCACAAGAATACTTTCTTTCTTGCGCTTCTCCGAGATTCGCTAGATACGCCCACATTGTCTGCGTGAAAACGTCAAACGTCATCGCAAATAACATATGTCAGTGATTATCAATAAATTAATAGTGAAATAATAGTGAATAAATATTCAGCAAATTTCTTTGCTTAGACTTCTTTCGTACGAAATATCGACTTGAACTATTTGCTAGCTCACCTAATGACCCTCTCTTCAAATAGATACTTTTTGTGATATTGTTTATACAAACTCTCTTGAAGCAAGCGAACACAAAAGTTTTTCGAGGTAAATTATCATAAGCTATTTGGTCTTGCTGCAGATATTTTGCAAGCGTGAAAATTCTGATTATACGGTCATTTATCAAACGAGTAATCCTACTATCGCTATCTCTCTGTTTCAATTTTTTTTCATTTTTTACCTATCTTCACCTGCTTGTGAATTTATTCTTTAGGACATCAGAACGAGAATATCGGTCAGAGACCGAAGACTTATCGATCGAAAGTTAGGGGATCCCCCAAAACAGCGCTCTTACTCCATAGTGACACCTTGTGTCCAGTCACTAATTAATTCTGATTAATAACTCGCTAATTATACGACATAATTCGCCCAAAATCAAAAGGCTTCTGGTCCGAGATATGATGAATGCACATGCAAAATCTGGAGCAGATTTATTCTCGCTTTCGTGAGATATCGTGTGCATCTAACAGACAGACAGACAGACAGACAAATACCTATCAACATACTTACCGATTAAAATCGATAAGTAATGAGTGGAACAAACATAATATAACCTTTTTTTTTATTCTAGAATCTAAAAACAAGCGAT